>NW_027201604.1:0-9039 GCF_038502225.1 Cherax quadricarinatus
AGTGATAATAAGAATACGACAGTGATAATTACATCCAGTTAGTGATAAAAAGAATACGGCAGTGATAATTACATCCAGTTAGTGATAAAAAGAATACGGCAGTGATAATTACATCCAGTTAGTGATAAAAAGAATACGGCAGTGATAATTACATCCAGTTAGTGATAAAAAGAATACGGCAGTGATAATTACATCCAGTTAGTGATAAAAAGAATACGGCAGTGATAATTACATCCAGTTAGTAATAAAAAGAAGAATACGGCAGTGATAATTACATCCAGTTAGTAATAAAAAGACTACGGCAGTGATAATTACATCCAGTTAGTAATAAAAAGAAGAATACGACAGTGATAATTACATCCAGTTAGTAATAAAAAGACTACGGCAGTGATAATTAAATTTAGTTAGTAATAAAAAGAAGAATACGGCAGTGATAATTACATCCAGTTAGTAATAAAAAGACTACGGCAGTGATAATTAAATTTAGTTAGTAATAAAAAGAAGAATACGGCAGTGATAATTAAATCCAGTTAGTAATAAAAAGAATACGGCAGTGATAATTAAATCCAGTTAGTGATAAAAAGAATACGGCAGTGATAATTAAATCCAGTTAGTAATAAAAAGAATACGGCAGTGATAATTAAATCCAGTTAGTGATAAAAAGAAGAATACGGCAGTGATAATTAAATCCAGTTAGTAATAAAAAGAATACGGCAGTGATAATTAAATCCAGTTAGTGATAAAAAGAAGAATACGGCAGTGATAATTAAATCCAGTTAGTAATAAAAAGAATATGGCAGTGATAATTAAATCCAGTTAGTGATAAAAAGAAGAATACGGCAGTGATAATTAAATCGAGTTAGTAATAAAAAGAATACGGCAGTGATAATTAAATCCAGTTAGTAATAAAAAGAATACGGCAGTGATAATTAAATCCAGTTAGTAATAAAAAGAATACGGCAGTGATAATTAAATCCAGTTAGTAATAAAAAGAATACGACAGTGATAATTAAATCCAGTTAGTAATAAAAAGAAGAATACGGCAGTAATAATTAAATCCAGTTAGTAATAAAAAGAAGAATACGGTAGTGATAATTAAATCCAGTTAGTAATAAAAAAGAATACGGCAGTAATAATTAAATCCAGTTAGTAATAAAAAGAAGAATACGGCAGTGATAATTAAATCCAGTTAGTAATAAAAAGAAGAATACGGCAGTAATAATTAAATCCAGTTAGTAATAAAAAGAAGAATACGGCAGTAATAATTAAATCCAGTTAGTAATAAAAAGAAGAATACGGCAGTGATAATTAAATCCAGTTAGTAATAAAAAGAAGAATACGGCAGTGATAATTAAATCTAGTTAGTAATAAAAAGAAGAATACGGCAGTGATAATTAAATCTAGTTAGTAATAAAAAGAAGAATACGGCAGTGATAATTAAATCCAGTTAGTAATAAAAAGACTACGGCAGTGATAATTAAATTTAGTTAGTAATAAAAAGAAGAATACGACAGTGATAATTAAATCTAGTTAGTAATAATAAAATATACGACAGTTATAATTAAATCCAATTAGTAATATTGCAATTTCAAGTTTACTTTAACTCAGTATTTATTTCTGTTTATAAATTCTATTATTTAAGCACTCTTGTAGAGTTTAATGGAAATTATTTGATATAAATTAGATTAAAATACTTTAAGATACACACGTATATTAACCCATGCTTAAGCAAATTAACTTTACACAGTCGCATGTAACTATTCATGTAAACAGTTTACATTGAGTGGAAACAACGCCACCATAGTCACACCTCCATCTTCATAACCATGAAGAAGCACTAAACCCGAACGGGGTCACATATCTGCGGCATGGGAGAAAATCAGGTGTGATAAAAGGGGAAAAGAAAATCTCCAGTTCCTTGGAAGGCTCATCAAACTTCCATTCAGTTAGGCTAAATTTAGTCATCCACGTGTGGGACCAAGCACAGTCATCCACGTGTGGGACCAAGCACAGTCATCCACGTGTGGGACCAAGCACAGTCATCCACGTGTGGGACCAAGCACAGTCATCCACGTGTGGGACCAAGCACAGTCATCCACGTGAGGGACCAAGCACAGTCATCCACGTGTGGGACCAAGCACAGTCATCTACGTGTGGGACAAAGCACAGTCATCCACGTGTGGGATCAAGCACAGTCATCTACGTGTGGGACCAAGCACAGTCATCCACGTGAGGGACCAAGCACAGTCATCCACGTGTGGGACCAAGCACAGTCATCTACGTGTGGGACCAAGCACAGTCATCCACGTGTGGGATCAAGCACAGTCATCTACGTGTGGGACCAAGCACAGTCATCTACGTGTGGGACCAAGCACAGTCATCCACGTGTGGGATCAAGCACAGTCATCTACATGGTTGGACCAAGCACAGTCATCTACGTGTGGGACCAAGCAGTCAGTCATCCACGTGTGGGATCAAGCACAGTCATCCACGTGTGGGATCAAGCACAGTCATCCACGTGTAGGACCAAGCACAGTCATCCACGTGTGGGACCAAGCACAGTCATCCACGTGTGGGACCAAGCACAGTCATCCACATGTAGGACCAAGCACAGTCATCCACGTGTAGGACCAAGCACAGTCATCCACGTGTGGGACCAAGCACAGTCATCCACGTGTGGGATCAAGCACAGTCATCCACATGTAGGACCAAGCACAGTCATCCACGTGTGGGACCAAGCACAGTTATCCACGTGTGGGATCAAGCACAGTCATCCACATGTAGGACCAAGCACAGTCATCCACGTGTGGGACCAAGCACAGTCATCCACGTGTGGGATCAAGCACAGTCATCCTCATGTAGGACCAAGCACAGTCATCCACGTGTGGGACCAAGCACAGTCATCCACGTATGGGACCAAGCACAGTCATCCACATGTGGGACCAAACACAGTCATCCACGTGTGGGATCAAGCACAGTCATCTACGTGTGGGACCAAGCAGTCATCTACGTGTGGGACCAAGCACAGTCATCCACGTGTGGGACCAAGCACAGTCATCCACGTGTGGGACCAAGCACAGTCATCCACGTGTGGGATCAAGCACAGTCATCCACGTGTGGGACCAAGCACAGTCATCCACGTGTGGGATCAAGCACAGTCATCCACGTGTGGGACCAAGCACAGTCATCCACGTGTGGAACCAAGCACAGTCATCTACGTGTGGGACCAGGCACAGTCATCCACGTGTGGGACCAAGCACAGTCATCCACGTGTGGGACCAAGCACAGTCATCCACGTGTGGGACCAAGCACAGTCATCCACGTGTGGGACCAAGCACAGTCATCCACGTGTGGGATCAAGCACAGTCATCCACGTGTGGGACCAAGCACAGTCATCCACGTGTGGAACCAAGCACAGTCATCTACGTGTGGGACCAGGCACAGTCATCCACGTGTAGGACCAAGCACAGTCATCCACGTGTGGGACCAAGCACAGTCATCCACGTGTGGGACCAAGCACAGTCATCCACGTGTGGGACCAAGCACAGTCGTCTACGTGTGGGACCAAGCACAGTCATCCACGTGTGGGATCAAGCACAGTCATCCACGTGTGGGACCAAGCACAGTCATCCACATGTAGGACCAAGCACAGTCATCCACGTGTGGGACCAAGCACAGTCATCCACGTGTGGGACCAAGCACAGTCATCCACATGTGGGACCAAGCACAGTCATCCACGTGTGGGACCAAGCACAGTCATCCACGTGTGGGACCAAGCACAGTCATCCACGTGTGGGACCAGGCACAGTCATCCACGTGTGGGACCAAGCACAGTCACCCATATGTGGGACCAGGCAGAGTTATCCACAATCAGATTGTTCACCTGTCTGGTTGTTATAGGTAGAGGGTACTGAGTCAGGAAGATTGTCAGAGTCTGTCGCAGTTGTCTGGATGTTAGGAACCTCGTCATCATTGCATACTAACCTCATATGATCTAAATGCGATTCTTTATAATGACGAGTACTTATTTTTCGAACTTTACGTGTTCGACTACTCGATATGGACCAACAAACTTTTGATCGAGCTTAAGCATTGCGGATGTTTTATTAAAGACAGTCAGCATAACTCTCGTACCTACTTTAATTTTGGTGGGTTTTGCTCGAGTATTAGTGACTTGTAAATTCAGCTGTTGATTTATGAAGTGTTTCTCGGATTCTTCTGAAGACACCTTGAGTTAAGCTGGTACTAGTTGCTATGAAATCATCACAACTGTAATTTGGTTTGGGATTAGAATATAACAACTCATATGGTAAGCGCTTATCTACACCATACAACGCCTAATGTGGTCACCTATAGAAACATTTTAAGCAGAATTTATGGCACACTGAACATCAGGCATAACTTCAACACAGGTTGCACTATTGAGATTAACAGTGGCTCTCAAGACATCGAGTACTTTATTTGTTCTTTCCGCTAGACCATTACTGGCAGGATGGTGAGGAACCCACAATATCTGGTGAAACGGTCTACCACAACACACACGTTTGTTGCCCTGGAGGGAGTATTGGAAATTAATTAACAAATCTAGTGTAACTTTCCCCAAGGTTCGCTGGTAGTGGGATACACTTGGATTGGATTATGACTACAAACATTACCTTTATGCTGTATACAGGCACTACATTTCTTAACATACACAGAAATGTTAGTTGCCATTCAAGGCCAAAAGTATTTCAATCTGGCTTGTTTTACAGAACGATCCATACCAGGGTGCGCAACACCTGGTACATCGTGAACTAGTGACATTCACTAGTGACTGTGGTGTTACTCGATGACTGTTATTATTAAGATTCAAAATATCAAAGCCTAACTCAATATTTCCACACTCATTATTTTCCATTCTCAGACCCATGTATCAGTGGAGAGAGCTGAACGTATCACTGGAGGAAGGTGAACGTATCACTGGAGGAAGGTCAACGTATCACTGGAAGAAGGTGAATATATGACTCGAGGAAGGTGAATATATCACTCGAGGAAGGTGAACGCATCACTGGAGGAAGGTGAACGTATCACTGGAGGAAGGTGAACGTATCACTGAAGGAAGGTGAACGTATCACTGAAGGAAGGTGAACGTATCACTGGAGGAAGGTGAACGTATCACTGGAGGAAGGTGAACGTATCACTGGAGGAAGGTGAACGTATCACTGGAGGAAGCTGAACGTATCACTGGAGGAAGGTGAACGTATCACTGGAAGAAGGTGAATATATCACTCGAGGAAGGTGAATATATCACTCGAGGAAGGTGAACGCATCACTGGAGGAAGGTGAACGTACTGGAGGAAGGTGAACGTATCACTGGAGGAAGGTGAACGTATCACTGGAGGAAGGTGAACGTATCACTGAAGGAAGGTGAACGTATCACTGGAGGAAGGTGAACGTATCACTGGAGGAAAGTGAACGTATGACTGGAGGAAGGTGAACGTATCACTGGAGGAAGCTGAACGTATCACTGGAGGAAGCTGAACGTATTACTGGAGGAAGCTGAATGTATTACTGGAGGAAGCTGAACGTATCACTGGAGGAGGGTGAACGTATCACTGGAGGAAGGTGAACGTATCACTGGAGGAAGGTGAATATATCACTGGAGGAAGGTGAATATATCACTGGAGGAAACTGAATATATCACTGGAGGAAACTGAATATATCACTGAAGGTAACAATGTATCACTGTAGAAAGCTCTGTGTATCACAGTAGAAACCTGAATGTGTCACTGGAAGAAGTTGACTGTATCAGGGAAAAGGGGCGGATGTATAACAGACTGGTTGGAGGGCAGACCCAGTAGGCGTGTACCAACCACACTGCTCCAAGTAATGAAGAAGTTGCCTAGGAAAGCGGAAGATAAACGGATCACTGTTAAGAGGAAGACCCAAGAGGGTAACGGACCGTAGTGATGGTTCTGGGCCGTAAAGATGGTTCTGGATTCTTACCGGTGATGGTTCAGTACAGCAGTGAAATAAATTATCGGTTTCGCTGTATGTGCAACGAGAAATATTCAGCAACGAGATGTATTTGAGAAGGCTACACCCACCAAGCGAGAAGCACAATCACGTTACGTATGTATGCATATGTGTAGGTATCAAAGTATTACCAGTTAATATCTGCACCACTACGAGGAATACCACAGTCTGGTACACAATAACATACCTATTTGCAGGACGTATTGTGACAGGAAATACTAAACTGGAAGATTTACCACAACATGTGAATCTGAATTATTCTGTTAAGATACACTAATAATGTCCAAGAAAGTGAAATATCCAAAAGTTATTTAAGTATAATTTACTGTAAAAACACACTCAACAAATCAATAGTGCTTTAAGGACTTCAAAACAGTGCTCTTACTTAATTAAATATTACTGTGAATTTACAAGTTAAACATACATGTGGTTTCTGGACAATGTCTGGGGGTGACTTACACACAACTCTCCCATACACATAAAGAGTTGCTAAATAGTATTAAATGAAAAATTCCATTAAACTTACCTAAACTAGGATCAGCCATTTCAAAATCCATTTTCATAATTAATTTTTTGGGCTTTGGTATAATAAAAGTTTGAGATAAATGACTACTCCATTCACATTCTCGTAACAATAAATTTTCCAATATTTCTTCACTCCATCGTTGAGTCATTTCTCGTACCTCAGCTACAAACACTTCTTTTGAGAGAACATGTTCCGCATCAACTCTCTTTTGAATGGGTTCGACTCTCTTAATTGTATATAACATTTCTATAAACACAACACTAGTATGTTTTGTCGCAACCACCTCCATATTTCTTCTTCTGCTCAAGTGATTCCTTACCATTTCACTCCAAATATTTATACCAAAAATTTCAATCATTGTCATCATCGAATATCATTTTTTTTAATAATACAAATACACATTACAGGGGATTTCTTCAAAGCATATATATTATCCATTGTATATTTCAAATAATATGTTTAGTCATTGTTAACTTTCCTTATTTTTCAGTGAAAAGAAATATTCAGACAATATTTTTTTTGGCAACAATTACTACTTGCTTGTGACGTCACTATCCAGCAACACGTTAAAACAGGTTAGATCATCTTCCCCTTATTATTTTAAATGAACTAAAAGCATGACGTCACGATACTCATTGAACAAATTATCTTACCTTTAATTGTCTTCATGCATTTCCAAGTATGCACCATCGGTATAGTAATAACATGTCATAATACCATTGAAGTAAGTTATGATCCCCATCCTGTATGACACTAAACTCGTGGTGGTTCATTCACCTAACGTCATGGTGATGCCACGTAGTGTTTTTCATGGAACAAATTTCTCTACACATATAGTTATAAAAACTACTAACTCGACAACCCTCGTGGTGAAAAGAGTATAAGAAGACACATCCATATTGAGTTACAAGAGTATTTAGATGGAGATGTGGAAGTTACATGTGAAAAATTTGTTACAGAAGCAAGTGTCTACACATCACTGAACTGATAAAGAAATGATTAATTCGATAGAAGACCTTGATCACAACCCTCCAAAACGAAGGAAGGTGACTGAACAATATCTCACCGATAAAGAAATGCCTATAGCAATGGAAGATTTTGAACGTGAGTTTTTAATGAGATATTATTGAGTAAATTCACCCACAATGTAATTTTTTTAGAAATTCTAATGAGAAATATTTTTTTCATTTGTTGAGTAACAAACTTAATTTTTGGGATATAATACTATATTTTATCAAAATTACAGGTAAAGAAGCAACAAAAGATGAAGAAAAATATCTTTCGTTAATGAAAGGTAATATTACAAAAATTTTAGTGGCAGTGATAAAATTCTTTTAGTACAACAAGCAAATTGTTGTGCTGTTAAATTGAAAAAGGGAGGTCTTGCTGATGCTTTAAGTCAGGTTTTACCACTTAGCAATCCATATTTATTTAGATCACCTGGATGTCATAAAGCAAATCTAACTAGTGAAGTCACTCATGATAAATTTGGGAGCATAAAATTTGTAAATAATGGAAAAAATAACCCCATTATTGTCAATATGTTCGCACAGTATGTGATGGGACCTCCACATAAGTATTATATGAACTGTAAAGTTGATAAGGCCTACTATAATACATGCAAATATTTAGATACAAAGAAAGGTCGTGAGATTATATTCAAAGAGTGCATGAATGATCTTGTTAAGTGGTTATTAACAGATCCCAACGGGATTATAATGGAAAAAGTTGTGTTTCCAGAAGGAATTGGATGTGCTTCAGCCGGAGGTGATTGGCATGCATATCTTAAAATCATTCATGATTTTGCAAAGGAATTAAAAAAACGTCGTAGAAATACTGTTATTATTGTAAAATATGACAAAATATCTCTAATACTTTTTTTTTGTTTTATTCACCAGCACTCTAAAACCTTATTAGGCAACTGAATAGAGATCATACGTCTGGCAGGAACGGTGATGAGTATAAACATCTCTGTTCTTTGTTGTTCATACATTAGTACCTCTTCCACCAGGGTGCGACTAACCATCTCAAGAAAATGGAGACAGCCAATAGGATGGAAAAATATTTTAAAATTGAAGAAGGAAAACTGTACGATGAAAAATATTGTCGTGACAACGTCTGCATTATTTTCCATGCGAATTGTGTTGCTATAAAAGGATATGATGCAAGTTATTATTTGGGTAAGAAATATCCTTATGCTGATGTGTATCGGAGTAGAGAACCATTATTTAATCTGAGAAGATGCAGAGTTGAAGATCGTGATACTCCTGGAACTGTTATCCAGTTTGAACCTTCACCGGATCAAAGAAAATTGAATCTTCCTTATTTAGCAGCCATAATAAGCCAATTTGGTATTGCTGGACCATTGGAGGAAAATACCATTTCTCAAAATTTAATTGAAAAATCAAGAGATTCCCATTTGGTGTATGGTTTAAAGAAAGATATTATCGCAGACAGAATAAGATATTTCAAGGAATCCATTGAGAGAGTCATAAAAA
>NW_027201605.1:0-9031 GCF_038502225.1 Cherax quadricarinatus
AGCTGGCGCCTATGCAAGTTTGCCAGAAGGCACTTTTAACCTTAAAATGACATTGAGACATCCCATACCGTCCTATGTTTATCTTCAGGAATTCAGGACACGGGTCATGGTTTTATATCCCGGGCAAAGGCGTACGTGTCGCCTATTTGGTGAGTATGACCACATAGCTGCAGCATGTGCGAAGAAAAGACGCGTGCCTGACCCTGTGGTAGAAGACGCAGCCCCTGTCTTACAGGTGGCAGGTGAGGATCAATCACCTGGGAGAGGGCGTGGTCGTTTGTGGAGTGAGATGGTGGAGCAAGCTTTTGGGACTGGCGGTGAGTCTTCCCCTCAGTTCCCTGCCCCAGAGTCTCCTCCAGTGACTTCTGCAGAGATGGTACAACAGGAGGAAGTGTTGGATATACAAGAAGAGTTTTTTTTTTTCTTATTCGCCGGTACTCTCCCGGCCCGGGTCTTTTCCAAGTAGTGGTGACCCGGCCTTGGCTCCCTATCTGGGGAGTAATTGGAGGAAGTTTTGAAGACCATGACACCGCCTGAGGAGTTACATCTGAGCAAGAAGTAGCTGGAGAGTTATCGCTTCCAGCTTGTCAACGATGTGAGAGTTTGGGGAATGATGATGTGACGGAGCCGTCAGTGGGATTAATAAATCATTGTAAGGTGGATGTTGAGGTTCACCGTGAGGCTTCCCCAGACCATGTTACCGGGGACATGATTGTAACAAGGAAACGGGCAGCTACGTCAGACTCGGATGATGTACTGACGCCAGTGCAGAGGCCTGGGAAGCAGACTGGGGTGGTAGGAGAGGGAAGAGGTGGTGATGGGGAAGGTCATGATAAGAGACATCGGAAGAAGGGAGGGAGAAAAGAAGGTATTGCGCAGATAACATACAGAAATACTAATTCTAGTGGTGAAAAGAGTGAGGAGAAGAGGCAGGGGTGGAAAATTTAAAAGGCCTTCGGTGTATGACTGTCAATGTTAATGGCTTATGTAGCAGAATAAAGAGAGAATGGTTGAGTATGTTTCTTAATAAATATAGAGTGGATGTTGTGTTCCTCCAGTATCATAATTTCAAGGAGGGTAAGGATTATGTGGCTAAAGAAAGGATAAGAAAGTATTATGTGATGGAGGGTAAACATATGAACAATTTAAAATATGGGCTTGCGAATTATTTAGAGGATCGATTAAGAGGTTGTTATGGGCAGGGGATGGTTGGTGGTGTTTTTCCCATGGACGAAATAGTTGACATAAAAGAGAGATTGCGAACGTTGCAAAATGATCGGTTTCAAGTGGTAAGAGTGCAAGCAGGGTTAGAAGAAGTTTTGTGGGGAGACAAACCGTCAGCATGTGTGTTGCGCCATCAAAAGCAAAGGCAGGCACTGACGGCTATCCTGAGATTAGTGGTAAATGTTACGATGGGGATCTATAGACTAGGGCAGGAGACAAGAAATACTAAGGGTATGAGTGCATGTGGGGATATGTGGTATGAAAAATACTGGACAAGTGGGGGTGTGGATGATGTAGAGTTAGATAGAGTGTGTACATATGCAAAGAGCAATTTAGGTAATAGTGATAGGACGGCTTTGGCTGGGGTTATTACTGCAGAGGAAATAGAGATTGCTTTACAGGGCATGAGGAAGGGAAAAGCCCCGGGTATTCATGGTCTACTGGTGGAATTTTATTTACAGCATTGGGCGTTGATAGGAAATTTCATTGTTAGGTTATTTAATTGTATAAAGGAGAAGGGTAAGTTGGCAGATAAGCAGACTATGGCAGTTGTGGTGTTGGTCCCAAAAGGTAAAGGGCAGCCCACCCTTCGGGAGTATTGGGCAATATCGTTGCTATGTGCAGACTAAGGTTTTTGCAAAAATTTTAGGTAATAGGGTTAAATGCGTAGTGGGGAGGGTCGTTTCGCAATCGCAGTTTGGGCTGCCCGGAAGGTCGATGATTGAAGGACATGGGATTCTGAGACGTTTTGTGGAGAGAAAGGAAGGGGGGAGGGGGCGGCTTTACTGACTTTGGACTGACAGGTAGCCTATGATAGAGTGGAAAGGCACGCACTACAGGTTATACTTAGGAGACAAGTTTATGGGGAAGAAATAGTTGATTGGTAAATACTCTGTAAAGGGGAGCAAAAATGAGGGTACAAATAAATGGGTGTATGGGGAGGGAATTTGCGATGGGTAGAGGTCTTAGACAGGGGTGTCCCATGTCACAGATCTTATTTGTGCGTTTACAGGACTCCTTTTATAGAATGATTTAACATACTGTCAGCATCTGGGGTGAGGGTGGGGTTGAGGGAGGGACGCTTTGGCCGGGATTAATAGGTTATGTAGATGATACGACTGTTCTGGTTCGTAAAAGGATGTCTATGAAAGTGTTGGAAGATGTTGTGCAAGTGTTTGAACGTGCCACGGGTATAAAGGTAAATAGTGAGAAGTCAATGATCATGGGGTTGGGCACTTGGAATGGGGGTGGGGTACAGTGAGTTGTAATGTTGTTAAAAAGTGTGTAGTGTCACTAAAGATTTGTGGTATTATCATACAGGGATGACATGGATGTGGTGCGTGAGGAAAACTCGGATAGGTTGTTAGATAGGATCGTGGGACGTCTGGGTGTTTTGAGGCCCCAGCATCTCTCTCTGGCCCAACGTGTAATTGTCATAAATGTTTTATTGTATAGTAAGGTTTGGCATGTTGCGTCTGTGTTCTGATTACAGGGACGTCTATTGCTGGAATTTTGAGAAGGGTGTTTAAATCTTTGTGGGGATCAAGTTGTGACTGGTTAAGAAGAGAGGTTGTTATGTTACCGGTGTGCCAGGGTGGGTTGGGGTTGATGGATCTAAGAAGGAGGGCAAAATGCGTGTTTCTTAAATGTGTTTCTTAAATGGGAGGTATTGCGTGTGGGCGTGATGGCGGGAAATATAGAACAGGTATATATGAGGTTGAAGAAGTGGTATGGAGGCGTTGAATTGAGGGAATGTGAAATTGTTCTATGGGCCTTGTTGTTGGTTAGGGAATGGAGAAACATTCGAATATGGGATTTGTGTAGGTTGCTGGAGGGTAAGTGCATTGCTCCTGTTGAGAGTTTGTTCCCCATGCACTCGTGGAGAAACTAGGGTGTGTGATGTTATGTTTCGTTTTTTGCATGGTATCTTGCCGTCAGGAGCCATACTAAGAACCAGAGGGAGGGTGGTGTGGTTTTTGTGGAGGGGACGACACGGCGTTCCATGTAGTTTATTTTTGTGAAGGGTTAGAAGATGTCAGGCGTTGGTTAGGTAGGTTGGTTCAGAGGGTGGGAGGGAGCTGGGTGGCGGTTCTGCGTGCTTTGTCTTGACATGGGTGATTTAGAAGAGGAAGTTATAAGAGCTTTAGATTACATCGTGGTGGATTATATCTACATATCGTAGGTGATGAAGGGGAAAGGGGTTAGTGAGATGCGAAGGCGCATTCTTGCAATAACGTTTTATCGTATGATATGTCGTAACCGGGGGTTGTAAGAGGTGGGATCAGGTATTTTCGGAACGATATAGAAGGCTAAGGTTAGAAATCCTCGTTAATCTGTGAATGAATATGAATATTTGAAGGGTAAGCTTGTTTTTATTTATGGGATTTAATTTGGTTGAGTGTAAGTCAGTGGGCAATAGCAGGCTCGTCTCCTTTGGGGGGCATGGGAGTGTGGTGAATGTTGGTATGGATTGAGTTTCCTGGTTGTCATGGATGTGTGGTTGTGGAGTTTTGAGAGCTCGTTGATACTTATTGTTACTTTTGTGTAATGAATGAAAGTGCAACCCTGAAGGTTTTGTCATGTATTAGGAGGTATTCCTATCTTGTCATGACCCATATTCTTGAGTCATATGCTTTTAATGGTATATGTAATTGGTTATGTTTATTATCGGTTATGGGGTCATGATATGTGTTAGATTTTTGTAGATTATAATATTTTATGTACTGTTTTGCTTGTGTACATGTATGCATATGCATACACGATATCAGTTTATTCTTTTGTGTTACTCTTTAAATATCGTTTTGAACCTTTGTTAAATGTTAAGCTCCAGTGCATTCCTAATATGAGTATGTCAATGTTGTTTTAAAGTTATATAATAAGATAGGTTAGTACTCTGTTACTGGTAGTTGTTTTGAGACGTTTTGTTGTATGTTTTTGTTTTCAGTATTGCCAATTTTTTCAGTGAGGTTATAGAGCCATCGGTTCTGACAATTATATGTTGTTATTTCTTTGTCTGTTTATATTCTGGAATTATGTACTGCTGTACTGTTTTTAAATAAAATAAAAAAAAATTCAACTTAACGAAGATTCTGAAAGCCCCATTCATGGCTACACCATATACTTCACTGTCCTATGTTTCATACGCCTCTCTGATGATCTTCAGTAGCAACACTTGTGCCGTTGAGGGGTAAATCGCCCCATGCAGCAGTTCAATACGGACAGTATTCACTCTACGCTGTACACTCAGCACCATGTTGTTGCTATGAGAGCTCACCTAAAGACAGCAGAGGGGTGCAAAGCACAACCACGCTACACCGCAGTCATGTAGCAAATGCACAAGCTAGGCCTCTCTGGTCTGCCATCCCCGCCCCAAGGGGGCTAATGGGAATGGCAATCTTATGAGCTGCAAGCTCTGGCTCAGGCACTTTCCCTGACGTAGGAGGGCTGGGCATGGTGTCGATGCCTGGATTTTTTTGTGTTTATGTATTGTGTTATTGATGTTGTCCTTGTTAAAGTAATTTTTGAATCGTCATTCATCTCTCGACCTGCGGGGAGAGAGGACGCTTCTACAGTTTCTCTTGCACGCCACCTGGTGAGGAAAACATAGCATTAGCACCAAGATGGCGGCATTATCAGGGACGTTTATGGCATCCCCAATGAAGAGTTGTATGGTGTGGCACTTAATGGTATGTCAAGGGTCTTCATGAAGTTCATGAGGGCCGACTTCTACTCTACAATCGTCGACGAATTTCAAGAAAGAAGGATGAGTATCAATTCGGCAGTGGAAGAATGCTTGCATGATGTGTCTAAGTATGTTACTTGGGTGAAGGTAAGAAATGTACCTTTTGAAGCGACAGCATACAGCTTACAAGATGTGTTCAGTGCTTATGGGACTGTACACTCGGCAAGCATGGGAATGTTGAGGGACGGCCCCTACGAGGGGCTGCCGTAAGGATCCTTCACACTGAAAATGACCCTGAGGAGGCCGATACCATCGTATGTCACATTGCAGGGCTATAGAACTCAGGTTTTTGTACACTATGCGGGGCAGAGGAGGATATGCCGTTTATGTGACTCTTATTAGCACATGGCGGCACAATGCCCCAGGAGACAGGGCCCTAGGGTTCAAGAAAAAGATTCTGAAGACAAGAAGTTAGAAGCCTTGGACGTTATGATGGGTGAAGTGGAAGGCCGGGGAAAGGACCTATGGAGTGAGGAGGTTGAAAGAGCAGAGGTGGCTTTGGAGACGTGTGTTAAACTACCAGTGGAAATGGGGGGGGAGGGAATTTCGCTGTCAGACAGATCGTTAGGTCCTACAGATTCAGCTCAATAAGGGATTTTGGAGGCTGTGCTGAAGGATTTTTTGGAAGAGTCGGAGCATGGTGGGGAAAGCGAAGAGAGGTTAGGTTATGTCAAGGTGATGGATGAACAGAAACGGGGTAAGGAAGACTTAAGTGAGGTTAGAATGGAGAACAATGTGGTGGTGGAGATCCATGTGATTGAAGAAGATATGTGTGTAGAGGGTAGCTCCCGCAAGATATCAGCGGGGGCATCAGACATGGACGAGGTCCTGACACCAGCACAGCGGCCTGGGAAGAAGGTTTGGGCAGCTGTGGTGGAAACGGCGGGACCGGGAGGGGGGGCACAATGGGAAGATCGGCGGGAAGGGACAGGGTGGGGATGGAGGGCAGGAACGAGGGATTGATAGAGATGGACCGAGACCTATGAAAGGAGGACCAAGTAAGCCTCAGCGGCATAGGGGTAAGCCGCCATTCTTGTAACTTCAGGTGTGTAACTTTCAATGTAAATGGTCTTAAGACCGAGGTCAAGAGGGTATGATTAGAGTGGGTTTTAAGGAGATTTAGTATTGATGTCTGTTTTTTGCAGGAATATAACCATAGGTTAGGATGTGAGTTGGTTCTGAAAGGTTATAGGTTGTTTACCAGTGATGCTTTGAGGTTGAAAGGAGGTGTGGCTGTGGCGGTAAAGAAGACCAGTCCTTTGCATATCCTGGGTTGGGAGGAGGGGGGTGGGAGGGTTGTCAGGGTGGATGGGTTTTGGGGGGCTGAGAGGGTTTGTTTTGTAGGTGTGTATATGCCAGCAACTAGTAATGCCAGAGTGAAGGTGTATTTTATACGCGATGTTTTGGTATATCATTTGAGAGGTTTACCAGCTATTACAGTGCTTGGCGGGGATTGGAATTGTGTAATTGGGAATGGGGATGTGGTTCTGAGGGGGGCGGGTTGTGTTTTGGGGGTTCTGAGAGACTTTTGCGGGATGTTGGAGTGGTAGATGTGGTGGGGAGTAGGGGATATGGAGTGGAGCACACTTTTATTCGTAGGGGATGTGAGGCACGGTTAGATAAGATTTATGTTAGGCAGGGAATAGGTGTGGAGAGGGTGAGGACTATAGATGTGGGTTTTTCTGATCATCGTGCTGTTATAGCAGATTTGAGGGTAGATGGTATAGTGAGAGTTTATGCGGGATACTGGAAATTGAATGTGAGGCTACTTAGGGACGAGGGTGACGCTGCAGGATTTGAAGATTGGTGGACATCCTTTTGGGAGACTAGGAATAGGGAGATGGATTTGCTGGATTGGTGGGAAATGAGGGCTAAAGTTGGAATTGCGGACTTTTTTAAAGTACGGGGTAAGGAGATGGTGAGGTGGAGTTATGGTATACAAAATTATCTTGAAGGTCAGTTAAATGAATGTTATGCAGAGGAATGAGTGGGGCAGAGTGAGGACATGGAACGTTTGGGAAATAGGTTGGTGGAAATCCATAATGAAAAGTTTGAAGCAATTAGAGTTAGGGTGGGGTTGGAGGATGTTTTTAGGAGGGATAGGTCGCTGGGATTTGTACTCAGGAAGTTTAAGGAAAGGCAGGTGAAAACCACCTTGGCCTATATAGTGGCAGGTACAGTGGGGGTGGATTTGAGGAGGGTCAAGGCCTATCCACCACAGAAAATATTAGTTCTTATGCCGATTTTTGGTTTAGGGAGAAATGGAGGAGGGTTAGTGGGGGAGTGGGTGACGGACGTTTTGGGGATGAGGGGTTTAATAGGGTATTAAGTGAGCAGGACAGTGACAGACTTGAGAGTAGTATTAGTGTAGTGGAGGTGGAGGTGGCAGTTTTTGGGCTGTGTCAGGGTAAAACCCCTTGGATAGACAGTATACCGAACGATTTTTATAGGTGTCATTGGGGGAGTGTATGGCATAGTCTGGTGGGGTTTTTGAGTTGTATGTTAAGTAGTGGGAGAATGGGAAAATCGCAAAGAACTGGTGTCACGGTTTTAGTGCCCAAAAAGAAGGAATGCCAGGTTTTAGTGGGAGAATGGGAAAATCGCAAAGAACTGGTGTCACGGTTTTAGTGCCCAAAAAGAAGGAATGCCAGGTTTTGAATGATTACTGTGCAATTACTTTAACGTGCTCGGATTACAAGATTTTTGCTAAGATTTTGGGCAACAGAATGAGGAAAGTTGGCAGTTGGGAATTCTGGGGAGAAGGATGAGGGATGGACATGGTTTTATTAGGAATTTTCTAGAGAGTTGTATGGGAGGGGGAATACTAGACTTAGATTGGGAGAATGCATATGATTGCGTAGACAGAGTTTTCTTAGGGGTTTGCTTAGAGAGGTTGGGGTTTCGGGAGAGGGTAGTGAGGTGGGTGAACACCCTGTATGCTGAGGCGGAGGTGAGGGTACAGGTCAATGGGAGGTTGGGTGAAGGTGTACCGATGGAGAGAGGTTTGAGGCAGGGATGCCTACTGTCACAGCTGCTCTTTGAGTGTGTGCAGAATCTTTTCTATGAGTCTGTTGAGCGGGTGATGGACAAACAGGAGATGGAGGGGGGTGCAAAGGGGGCATCGTTGGGTATGTGGATGATACTACTGTTTTGCTATGGGGTAAGGAGGAGTTAGGGAGGGCGGGTAGAGTGATTCAGATGTTTGGTATGAATATGGGGATGTGAGTTAATATGGTGAAATCAAGGTTACTGGAGGTGGGTAATTGGATAGGGGGAGGGGCTTGCGGGGGGGGGGGTTAAGATGGACAGTGGTTGATAGAATCAGGGTATGTGGAATATGGTATATGGCGGAGGTGCAGGCCTGCAGAAGGGTAAATTTGGAGACTGTCATGTGTAAGGTTTTAGGTAGACTAGGAGGTTAAAGTGCGAGGGACCTAGCATTACATCAGAGGGTAGTGGTGGTAAATTCACTTGTCTATAGCATGGTATGGGGGGGTGGCAGAGGTTTTTCCCTTAGAGGTACAGGACATTGTGGAAATGCAGAGGAGGGTGCTAAAGTTTGTGTAGGGATTTGGGAGGGCATGGTTAAGTAAGGAGGTAGTTATGACAGATGTACAATGAGGGGGTTTAGGTTTGTTGCCTTTAGAACTGAGAGTAATGGCTATATATATCAAGTGGAGGTATATTCGGGAAGGGGGTGTGAGGGGAGCTAAAGTAGGAAGAATTATGGAGGAGGCACATAAATGGTGGAGTGGCAAGGACCTGAGGTTTTGTGAAGATATGTTGAGATTTTTGTTGACAGTGAAGCAGGTGGATAACATCAAAGTGAAAAGGTTGGTGAGGGTAGTGAGAGGTCAGGGAATTTTGCAAGGGGTAGCCGTGTATCCAACGTATGACTGGGGGGTTATTTGGAAAGATTTTAGTAAGCTTAGGATACCGGCTAGGGTAAGAGAATTAGTGTATCATTTCATCATGGGGATTCTGGTCTCCAAGGTGTTAAGATGTATGGGGTTTGTGGAAGAGGCTTTTTGTCATTTTTGTGATGATGTTGAAATGGCATTTCAT
>NW_027201606.1:0-9020 GCF_038502225.1 Cherax quadricarinatus
AGGTAAGACCAGCTGGTGTCTTAGTGTCAGGTAAGACCAGCTGGTGTCTTAGTCTCAGGAAAGACCAGCTGGTGTCTTAGTGTAACGTAAGACCAGCTGGTGTCTTAGTGTCAGGTAAGACCAGCTGGTGTCTTAGTGTCAGGTAAGACCAGCTGGTGTCTTAGTGTAAGGTAAGACCAGCTGGTGTCTTAGTGTCAGGTAAGACCAGCTGGTGTCTTAGTGTCAGGTAAGACCAGTTGGTGTCTTAGTGTCATGTAAGACCAGCTGGTGTCTTAGTGTCAGGTAAGACCAGCTGGTGTCTTAGTGTCAGGTAAGACCAGCTGGTGTCTTAGTGTCAGGTAAGACCAGCTGGTGTCTTAGTGTAAGGTAAGACCAGCTGGTGTCTTAGTGTCAGGTAAGACCAGCTGGTGTCTTAGTGTCAGGTAAGACCAGCTGGTGTCTTAGTGTAAGGTAAGACCACCTGGAGTCTTAGTGTCAGGTAAGACCAGTTGGTGTCTTAGTGTCAGATAAGACCAGCTTGTGTCTTAGTGTCAGGTAAGACCAGCTGGTGTCTTAGTGTCAGGTAAGACCAGCTGGTGTCTTAGTGTCAGGAAAGACCAGCTGGTGTCTTAGTGTCAGGTAAGACCAGCTGGTGTCTTAGTGTCAGGTAAGACCAGCTGGTGTCTTGGAGTGAGGAAAAACCAGCTGGTGTCTTAGTGTCAGGTAAGACCAGCTGGTGTCTTAGCGTCAGGTAAGACCTGCTGGTGCCTTTGTGTCAGGTAAGACCAGCTTGTGTCTTGGTTTGTGGTAGCACCAGCTGGTGTCTAGGTGTGAATTAAAACCAGCTGGTGTCTAGGTGTGAGTTAAAACCAGCTGGTGTCTTTGAGTAAAGAAAAACCAGCTGGTGTCTTGGTGTGAGGTAAAACCATCTGGTGTCTTGGTGTGAGGTAAAACCAGCTGGTGTCTTGGTGTGAGGTAAAACCATCTGGTGTCTAGGAGTGAAGTAAAACCAGCTGGTGTCTTGGGGTCAGGTAAAACCAGCTGGTGTCTAGGAGTGAAGTAAAACCAGCTGGTTTCTTGGTGTGAAATAAAACCAGCTGGAATCTTGGTATGAGGTAAAACCAGCTGGTGTCTTGGTGTGAGATAAAATCAGCTGGTGTCTTGGAGTGAGGGAAACCAGCTGGAGTCCTATTGTGAAGTAAGACAAGCTGGTGTCTTGGTGTGAGTTAAGACCAGCTTGTGTCTTAGTATCTGGTAAGACCAGCTGTTGTCTTAGTGTCAGGTAAGACCAGCTGGTGTATTAGTGTAAGGTAAGACCAGCTTGTGTCTTAGTGTCAGGTAAGACCAGCTGGTGTATTAGTGTAAGGTAAGACCAGCTGGTGTCTTAGTGTCAGGTAAGACCAGCTGGTGTCTTAGTGTCAGGTAAGACCAGCAGGTGTCTTAGTGTCATGTAAGCCCAGCTGGTGTCTTAGTGACAGGTAAGACCAGCTGGTGTCTTAGTGTCATGTAAGCCCAGCTGGTGTCTCAGTGTATGGTAAGACCAGATGGTGTCTTAGTGTCTGGTAAGACCAGCTGGTGTCTAAGTGTAAGGAAAGACCAGCTGGTGTTTTGTGTAAGGTAAGACCAGCTGTTGTCTTAGTGTGAGGTAAGACCAGCTGTTGTCTTAGTGTGAGGTAAGACCAGCTGGTGTCTTAGTGTGAGGTAAGACCAGCTTGTGTCTTAGGGTCAGGTAAGACAAGCTGGTGTCTTAGTGTCAGGTAGGACCAAGTGGTGTCTTAGTGTCCGGCAAGACCACCTCGTGTCTTAATGTCAGGTAACAACAGCTGGTGTCTTAGTGTCAGATAAGACCAGCTTTTGTCTAAGTGTCAGGTAAAACCAGCTGGTGTCTTAGTGTCAGGTAAGACCAGCTAGTGTCCTAGTGTCAAGTAAGACCAGATTGACTCATAGTGACATGTAAGACCAGCTGGTGTCTTAGTGTTACGTAAAACCAGCTGGTGTCTAAGTGTCAGGTAACACCAGCTGGTGTTCTAGTGTCAGGTAAGACCAGCCGGTGTCTTAGTGTCAGGTAAGACCTGCTGGTGTCTTAGTGTCCAGTAAAACCAGCTATTGTCTTAGTGTCAGGTTAGACCAGCTGGTGTCGTAGTGTCAGGTAAAACCAGCTGGTGTCTTGGTTTGTGGTAGCACCAGCTGCTGTCTAGGAGTAAAGAAAAACCAGCTGGTGTCTTGGGGTGAGGTAAAACCAGTTGGTGTCTAGGAGAGAAGTAAAACCAGCTGGTGTCTTGGTGTGAAATAAAACCAGCTGGAATCTTGGTATGAGGTAAAACCAGCTGGTGTCTTGGTGTGAGGTAAACTCAGCTGGTGTCTTGGAGTGAGGGAAAACCAGCTGGAGTCTTATTGTGAGGTAAGACAAAGACCAGCTGGTGTCTTAGTATCAGGTAAGACCAGCTGGTGCCTTAGTTTAAGGTAAGGCCAGCTGGTGTCTTAGTATCAGGTAAGACCAGCTGGTTTCTTAGTGTCAGGTAGGACCAGCTGGTATCTTAGTGTAAGGTAAGAGCAGCTTGTGTCTTAGTGTAAGGTAAGACCAGCTGGTGTCTTAGTGTCAGGTAAGATCAGCTTGTGTCTTAGTGTCAGGTAAGACCAGCTGGTGTCTTAGTGTCAGGTAAGACCAGCTGGTGTCTTAATGTCAGGTAGGACCAGCTGGTGTCTTAGTGTCAGATAAGAGCAGCTGGTGTCTTACTGTAAGGTGAAACAAGCTGGAGTCTTAGTGTAAGGTAAGACCAGCTGGTGTCTTAGTGTCAGGTAAGACCAGCTGGTGTCTTAGTGTCAGGTAAGACCAGCTGGTGTCTTAGTGTAAGGTAAGACCAGCTGGTGTCTTAGTGTCAGGTAAGACCAGCTGGTGTCTTAGTGTCAGGTAAGACCAGCTGGTGTCTTAGTGTCAGGTAAGACCAGCTGGTGTCTTAGTGTCAGGTAAGACCAGCTGGTGTCTTAGTGTCAGGTAAGACCAGCTGGTGTCTTAGTGTCAGGTAAGACCAGCTGGTGTCTTAGTGTCAGGTAAGACCAGCTGGTGTCTTAGTGTCATGTAAGCCCAGCTGGTGTCTTAGTGTATGGTAAGACCAGCTGGTGTCTTAGTGCCAGGTAATTCCAGCTGGTGTCTTAGTGTCAGGTAAGACCAGCTGGTGTCTTAGTGTCAGGTAAGACCAGGTGGTGTCTTAGTGCCAGGTAATTCCAGCTGGTGTCTTAGTGTCAGGTAAGACCAGCTGGTGTCTTTGAGTAAAGAAAAACCAGCTGGTGTCTTGGTGTGAGGTAAAACCAACTGGTGTCTTGGTTTGAGGTAAAACCATCTGGTGTCTTGGTGTGAGGTAAAACCAGCTGGTGTCTTGGTGTGAGGTAAAACCATCTGGTGTCTTGGTGTGAGGTAAAACCAGCTGGTGTCTTGGTGTGAGATAAAACCAGCTGGAGTCTTATTATGAGGTAAGACCAGCTGGTGTCTTGGTGTGAGTTAAGACCAGCTGGTGTGTCAGTGTGATGTAAGACCAGCTGGTGTCATAGTGTCATTTAAAACCAGCTGGTGTCTTAGTGTAAGGTAAGACCAGCTGTTGTCTTAGTATCAGGAAAGACCAGCAGGTGTCTTAGTGTAACGAAAGACCAGCTGGTGCCTTAGTGTCAGGTAAGACCAGCTGGTGTCTTAGTGTCAGGTAAGACCAGCTGGTGTCTTAGTGTCAGGTAAGACCAGCTGGTGTTTAGTGTCAGGTAAGACCAGCTGTGTCTTAGTGTCAGATAAGACCAGCTAGAGTCTTGCTGTAATGTAAGACAAGCTGGTGTCTTAGTGTAAGGGAAGACCAGCTGGTGTCTTAGTGTAAGGTAAGACCAGCTGGTGTCTTAGTGTAAGGTAAGACCAGCTGGTGTCTTAGTGTCAGGTAAGACCAGCTGGTGTCTTAGTGTCAGGTAAGACCAGCTGGTGTCTTAGTGTCAGGAAAGACCAGCTGGTGTCTTAGTGTCAGGTAAGACCAGCTGGTGTCTTAGTGTAACGCAAGACTAGCTGGTGCCTTAGTGTCAGGTAAGACCAGCTGGTGTCTTGGTGTCAGGTAAGACCAGCTGGTGTCTTAATGTAAGGAAAGACCAGCTGGTGTCTTTGTGTCAGGTAAGACCAGCTGGTGTCTTAGTGTCAGGTAAGACCAGCTGGTGTCTTAATGTCAGGTAAGCCCACCTGGTGTCTTAGTGTCAGGAAAGGCCAGCTGTTGTCTTGGTGTCAGGTAAGACCAGCTGGTGTCTTACTAAGGTAAGGTAGGTAAGACCAGCTGGTGTCTTAGTGTAAGGTAAGACCAGCTGGTGTCTTAGTGGTAAGACCAGCTGGTGTCTTAGTGTCAGGTAAGACCAGCTGGTGTCTTTGTGTCATGTAAGACCAGTGTCTTAGTGTAAGATAAGACCAGCTGGTGTATTAGTGTCACGTAAGACCAGCTGGTGTCTTAGTGTCAGGTTAGACCAGCTGGTGTCTTAGTGTCAGGTAAAACCAGCTGGTGTCTTAGTGTCAGGTAAGACCTGCTGGTGTCTTAGTGTCAGGTAAGACCAGCTATTGTCTTAGTGTCAGGTTAGACCAGCTGGTGTCTTAGTGTCAGGTAAAACCAGCTGGTGTCTTAGTGTCAGGTAAGACCAGGTGGTGACTTAGTGCCAGGAAATTCCTGCTGGTGCCTTTGTGTCAGGTAAGACCAGCTTGTGTCTTGGTTTGTGGTAGCACCAGCTGGTGTCTAGGTGTGAATTAAAACCAGCTTGTGCCTTTCAGTGACGTAAAACCAGCTGGTGTTTAGGAGTAGAGAAACACCAGCTTGTGTCTTGGTTTGAGGTAAAACCAGCTGGTGTCTAGGAGTGAAGTAAAACCAGCTGGTGTCTTGAGGTGAGGTAAAACCAGCTGGTGTCTAGGAGTGAAGTAAAACCAGCTGGTTTCTTGGTGTGAAATAAAACCAGCTGGAATCTTGGTATGAGGTAAAACCAGCTGGTGTCTTGGTGTGAGATAAAATCAGCTGGTGTCTTGGAGTGAGGGAAAACCAGCTGGAGTCCTATTGTGAGGTAAGACAAGCTGGTGTCTTGGTGTGAGTTAAGACCAGCTTGTGTTTCTGTGTGAGGGAAGACCATCTTGTGTCTTAGTATCTGGTAAGACCAGCTGGTGTCTTAGTGTAAGGTAAGACCAGCTTTTGTCTTAGTATCAGGTAAGACCAGCTGGTGTCTTAGTGTAAGGTAAGAGCAGCTGGTGTCTTAGTGTAAGGTAAGACCAGCTGGTGTCTTAGTGTCAGGTACGACCAGCTGGTGTCTTAGTGTAAGGTAAGAGCAGCTGGTGTCTTAGTGTAAGGTAAGACCAGCTGGTGTCTTAGTGTCAGGTAGGACCAGCTGGTGTCTTAGTGTAAGGTAAGAGCAGCTGGTGTCTTAGTGTAAGGTAAGACCACCTGGTGTCTTAGTGTAAGGTAAGACCAGCAGGTGTCTTAGTGTCATGTAAGCCCAGCTGGTGTCTTAGTGACAGGTAAGACCAGCTGGTGTCTTAGTGTCATGTAAGCCCAGTTGCTGTCTTAGTGTATGGTAAGACCAGCTGGTGTCTTAGTGTCTGGTAAGACCAGCTGGTGTCTAAGTGTAAGGAAAGACCAGCTGGTGTCTTTGTGTAAGGTAAGACCAGCTGTTGTCTTAGTATGAGGTAAGACCAGCTTGTGTCTTAGTGTGAGGTAAGACCAGCTGGTGTCTTAGTGTGAGGTAAGACCAGCTTGTGTCTTAGGGTCAGGTAAGACAAGCTTGTGTCTTAGTGTCAGGTAGGAACAAGTGTTGTCTTAGTGTCAATTAAGACCAGTTGGTGTCTTAGTGTCAGGTAACAACAGCTGGTGTCTTAGTGTCAGATAAGACCAGCTTTTGTCTAAGTGTCAGGTAAAACCAGCTGGTGTCTTAGTGTCAGGTAAGACCAGCTAGTGTCCTAGTGTCAAGTAAGACCAGATTGACTAATAGTGACATGTAAGACCAGCTGGTGTCTTAGTGTTACGTAAAACCAGCTGGTGTCTTAGAGTCAGGAAAGACCAGCTATAGTCTGAGTGTCAGGTAAGACCAGCTGGTGTCTTAGTGTCAGGTAAGACCAACTGGTGTCTAAGTGTCAGGTAACACCAGCTGGTGTTCTAGTGTCAGGTACGACCTGCTGGTGTCTTAGTGTCAGGAAAGACCAGCTGGTGTCTTAGTGTCAGGTAAGACCAGCTGGTGTCTTAGTGTCAGGTAAGACCAGCTGGTGTCTTAGTGTCAGGTAAGACCAGCTGGTGTCTTAGTGTCAGGTAAGACCAGCCGGTGTCTTAGTGTCAGGTAAGACCAGCTGGTGTCTTAGTGTCAGGTAAGACCAGCCGGTGTCTTAGTGTCAGGTAAGACCTGCTGGTGTCTTAGTGTCCAGTAAAACCAGCTATTGTCTTAGTGTCAGGTTAGACCAGCTGGTGTCGTAGTGTCAGGTAAAACCAGCTGGTGTCTTGGTTTGTGGTAGCACCAGCTGCTGTCTAGGAGTAAAGAAAAACCAGCTGGTGTCTTGGTTTGAGGTAAAACCAGCTAGTGTCCAGGAGTTAAATAAAACCAGCTGGTGTCTTGGTGTGAAATAAAACCAGGTGGTGTCTAGGAGTGAAGTAAAACCAGGTGGTGTCTTGGTGTGAAATAAAACCAGCTGGAATCTTGGTATGAGGTAAAACCAGCAGGTGTCTTGGTGTGAGGTAAGACAAGCTTGCGTCTTGGTGTGAGTTAAGACCAGCTTGTGTCTTAGTATCAGGTAAGACCAGCTGGTGCCTTAGTTTAAGGTATGGCCAGCTGGTGTCTTAGTATCAGGTAAGACCAGCTGGTATCTTAGTGTCAGGTAGGACCAGCTGGTATTTTAGTGTCAGGTAA
Organism: Cherax quadricarinatus; assembly: GCF_038502225.1. Lineage (NCBI taxonomy): Eukaryota > Metazoa > Arthropoda > Malacostraca > Decapoda > Parastacidae > Cherax > Cherax quadricarinatus. The sequence goes on from NW_027201606.1 coordinate 6,868, forward strand.
GACCAGCTGGTGTCTTAATGTCAGGTAGGACCAGCTGGTGTCTTAGTGTCAGATAAGAGCAGCTGGTGTCTTAGTGTAAGGTAAGACCAGCTGGTGTCTTAGTGTCAGGTAAGACCAGCTGGTGTCTTAGTGTCAGGTAAGACCAGCTGGTGTCTTAGTGTCAGGTAAGACCAGCTGGTGTCTTAGTGTAAGGTAAGAAGCTGGACCTTACTGTCTGTAAACCAGCTGGTGTCTTAGTGTCAGGTAAGCTGGTGTCTTACCAGCTCGTGTCTTAGTGTCAGGTAAGACCAGCTGGTGTCTTTGTGTGAGGCAAGACCAGCTGGGGTCTTTGTGTCACGTAAGACCAGCTGGTGTCCTAGTGTCAGGTAAGACCAGCTGGTGTATTAGTGTGAGGTAAGACCAGCTGGTGTATTAGTGTGAGGTAAGACCAGCTGGTAAGTAAAACCACCTGGTGTCTTAGTGTCAGGTATAACCAGCGGGTGTCTTAGTGTCAGGTAAGACCAGTTGGTGTCTTAGTATCAGGTAAGACCAGTTGGTGTCTTAGTGTAAGGTAAGAACTGCTGGTGTCTTAGTGTCAGGTAAAACCAGCTGGTGTCTTAGTGTCAGGTAAGACCAGCTGGTGTCGTAGTATCAGGCAAGACCAGCTGGTGTCTTAGAGTAAGGTAAGACCAGCTGGTCTCTTAGTGTCAGGTAAAACCAGCTGGTGTCCTAGTGTAAGGTAAGACCAGCTGGTGTCGTAGTATCAGGCAAGACCAGCTGGTGTCTTAGTGTCAGGTAAAAGCAGCTGGTGTCTTATTGTCAGGTAAGACCAGCTGGTGTCTTAGTGTAAGGTAAGACCAGCTGGTGTCTTAGTGTCAGGTAAGACCAGCTGGTGTCTTAGTGTAAGGTAAGACCAGCTGGTGTCTTAGTGTCAGGTAAGACCAGCTGGTGTCTTAGTGTCAGGTAAGACCAGCTGGTGTCTTAGTGTCAGATAAGAGCAGCTGGTGTCTTAGTGTCAGGTAAGACCAGCTGGTGTCTTAGTGTCAGGTAAGACCAGCTGGTGTCTTAGTGTCAGGTAAGACCAGCTGGTGTCTTAGTGCCAGGTAAGACCAGCTGGTGTCTTAGTGTCAGGTAAGACCAGCTGGTGTCTTAGTGTCAGGTAAGACCTGGTGTCTGGTGTCAGCTGGTGTCTTAGTGTCAGGTAAGACCAGCTGGTGTCTTAGTGTCAGATAAAACCAGCTGTTGTCTCTGTGTAAGGTAAGACCAGCTGGCGTCTTATTGTAAGGTAAAATCTGCTGGTGTCTTAGTGACAGGTAAGACCAGCTGGTGTCTTAGTGTCAGGTAAGACTAGCTGTTGTCTTAGTGTCAGGTAAGACCAACTGGTGTCTTAGTGTCAGGTAAGACCAGCTGGTGTCTTAGTGTCAGGTAAGAAAAGCTGGTGTCTTAGTGTAAGGTAAGACCAGCTGGTCTCTTAGTGTAAAGTAAGTCCAGCTGGTGTCTTAGTGTCAAGTAAGACCAGCTGGGGTCTTAGTGTCTGGTAAGACCAGCTGGTGTCGTAGTGTCAGGTAAGACCAGCTGGTGTCTTAGTGTAAGGTAAGACCAGCTGGTGTCTTAGTGTCAGGTAAGACCAGCTGGTGTCTTAGTGTCAGGTAAGACCAGCTGGTGTCTTAGTGTCAGGTAAAACCAGCTGGTGTCTTAGTGTCAGGTAAGACCTGCTGGGTCTTAGTGTCAGGTAAGACCAGCTGGTGTCTTAGTGTAAGGTAAGACCAGCTGGTGTCTTAGTGTAAGGTAAGACCAGCTGGTGTCTTAGTGTAAGGTAAGACCAGCTGGTGTCTTTGTGTCAGGTAAGACCAGCTGGTGTCTTAGTGTCAGGTAAGACCAGCTGGTGTCTTAGTGTAAGGTAAGAGCAGCTGGTGTCTTAGTGTCAGGTAAGACCAGCTGGTGTCTTAGTGTCAGGTAAGACCTGCTCGTGTCTTAATGTCAGGAAAGACAAGCTGGTGTCTTAGTGTAAGGTAAGACCAGCTGGTGTCTTAGTGTCAGGTAGGACCAGCTGGTGTCTTAGTGTAAGGTAAGAGCAGCTGGTGTCTTAGTGTCAGGTAAGACCAGCTTTTGTCTAAGTGTCAGGTAAAACCAGCTGGTGTCTTAGTGTCAGGTAAGACCAGGTGGTGTCTTAG
>NW_027201607.1:0-9020 GCF_038502225.1 Cherax quadricarinatus
ATTGAGATTTGATTTTTATTCTGATATTACAGAACACGTGATGATGTGTATTTTAGGAAAAAGGTCCTAGGAGAGAGTGGAGGAATTTGGCGGAAAGGAGGAAGAGAGAAGTGGAGCTATGGGAGACTAGAGAAAAGGGGAAAAAGAAAATTTCTAGTGTAGAAAAATAGAGGGAAGGGAATCAAGTGCTTATAGAGAAGAACAGGACCTAAGCTGGTGTGGATGATGACGGTGAATGGAGAAGAACATAAGAGTTAAATTTTGCCACCGGTAGAGCAAGAGGATATGGGTATAGAAAGGCCTAGGAACTAGGGCCCCCAAAGGGTTTACAGGAGTACATCTGGATTTAGATCTAAAGTTCAGTTATCCGCTACAAGTAAATTTAGGAAACTGGCTAAATATACCTGGTATCTTATTTTCATTAATAAGATATCCTGAAAATATGGTAGAGAAAAAAATTTGGGAGAGAGAGAGAGAGAGAGATGGAGATAGAGAGAGACTAAAAAATACAAAATGAACAAAGAAAACAGAAATACTTTAAACATTAATTCTGATGTTGTCACAGTATTTACAAAGAGCACCAAAGTTCAGCTTAATAAGTGAGGTAACTCATCTGAAAATAAGGGGAAAAACTACATAAAATTAAAATAAGTAATCTGATCTTATGTCTGATTCTCAGAGACATAATCCCAATTATTATGCCATAACATTATTAACAGATAATTAAGTGAACTCTCGTTTACTCATTATAAACAAAGTATTAATTTGTGCATTGTATCTGCTTAGTAGTGAATTACTGAAGTGTCGCTTCTACGAGGCAGAGAGACTAAGAGACGTAATTATTTTTGAGTGTTTTACTTTATTAATCTAATACAAAATCCAAGGAAAAAAAATGGAAATACGGAGAAGAAAAATAGAAAATATTTCAATTTCAAAATACTAAAGTTTTGTGGTAATAGAATTTTGTTTTGAGTGAAATAGCTCTCTAAAAATCTTTTAATAATATATTATAAGATCTCTTCATACACGTTAACAATAAACATTGTCATGACTGATATATGCACCGTGAGGTGTGTGTCTTTCAGTGTATATAAACACTGAGAGTTTGCTTGAAACTCTGCTTTAAGAATTAAAGTATTCCTGACTGGTGGTGAACAGGTGACATACAGCCTTAAACGACGCTCGTGCCGTTGATAGGCATTAAGCTTCCATTAACCAGTCAACAAAATCTCTGATGGTGGGGTCCCAAGCGACCCCCGCGATGGTATAAGTTTCTGCTGGAATCGTTGGGAACATCAACTTTCAACTTGCCCGGGATAGAGATATCCGGCTGCGAGTCCCACTCGTCAGCTACATGTAATCACTCGCGAAATCGTAATAACACCATTGGTCTGCTAGTTTTAAGAATTTCTTACCACGAGTCTCAACACCACTCCGTTGATATGAGATGTAATATTTGTAAACATTCAATCTGGTTGTCGTGTATAAATGTATATATTGCACGTTCATAAGGATGCACTACGCCCGTAAGGGTCATACAGCACCTGAGGAATGGGAGGCGCTCAGGTTTCATCGGAGAGGAAAGCAGCTTAGATTCCTTGGATCAAGAGCCCTTCACCAGCATCATGGCATGCCTTAGACGGGATTAATACGTGTATATACGTATTATCGAAATTGAAAATACACACAAAATGTGGCTAAACATACTTATGTACACTGAAGACATTTATAAAAGAAAACGTTTGGCTACACGTGGCTCCTTCTGTCCTTATGACGACTATATCAGTCATTCGTGGAGAAACGTTTCCAGTAATAAACGTCTTGAAGTGCACGTAAAAGTCTAATAACTATAATAATAATATACTCTTTCGCTTCCATAGGGAGTGATTTTCGTGAGCAGGTTTGGGACTAGTCCCTCTAGGATTTTCCAAGTGTATATTATCATGTATCCTTCTCGCCTGCGTTTCAAGGAGTGCAGGTTAAGGGACTTCAACCGTTCCCAGTAATTTAGGTGTTTTGTTGTGATCCTTAACATAGTATGACAACCTTCCATCATATGTTGTGATGCTTAGCTTTGTCGGGTTAGGCTGGAAAACACGAACAGACGATTAGGACATTTTATTAATAATGATTCGGTCCTGGGACCGTGTTCACTTCACCGTGTTCAAGGTTCCAGAGCCTGAAAGTATTGCATAATAATATGTCCCGAGTGTTTTCTCGTGGGTGGTTACCCACAAACCACGGTACGGGTGAGGACTGAACTCGCGGCTAGTGAGTCTTTAAACTCCAGACCTGCGCGTTAGCCACTGGGCCAGTCTGGAGCTTTACGACTCACTCGCCGCGAATTCAGCCCCCATCCGTACCGTGGTTTGCTTAGCAATAGTGTCATTACGTTTTCGCGAGTCATGGTTACCCACAGCTTGCCTACCAGGTGTGTAAAACGACACATATGCATAGTTCAGGACGTTTATTAAAGGAAAACGTTTTGCTAAGAGAGGCTTCTTGAGTCCTAAACGTTTCGTGGCGAAAAGTTACCCTATAATAAACGTCCTGAGCTGTACATAAGTGTCTTTTTCCACATCTTGTCCGTATCACTAGAACATTTCTCTATATACCAGGTTTTATCGAGGCGATCAAACCAAAAATTTGGCCCAGAAGTACAAAAATACCACCGAGTGTGTCATAACATGAAATGTTCTCATTTCATTTGAAAAAATATCGTTTTTATATACATTATATATAATAAATATATATCCGTTATAATTTATATAATCTGTACTCGTAAATAATGATTATAAAAGCAGATAGTAGATAGCAAGCCTGAAGAGTACACGACGTTTCGCCCGGGCTTGAGTGAAACTTAAAGTTGCTTCTGAAATGCTTATTGAGGTCACCTCATATACAGAGAAAAGAGGGAAGCGGGAGCTTAGGTAAAAGGTGGAGAGGGAAGGGGACGCCAGGTCACAGGAGGAGGGAGGAGAGGTCAAGTCACAAGTGGAGAGGGGAAAAGAGGTCACGTCACAGGTGGAGAGAGAAGAGGCCAGGTCACAGGTGGTTAGGGGAGGAGAGGTCAGGTCACAGGTGGTTAGGGGAGAAGAGTTCACCTTATATGCTGCGAAGGTCAGGTCACAAGCGGAGATATAGGACACTACAAACAGAAAGATCTTGCAGACAGAAATCAGAAAAGTCTGACACTACAAGCAGAAACGACTGACAGACGACAGGTCGAGTGATCTAACGCTACAGGGGAAAAAAATCTGATAGACAAGGAGAAAAGTCTTACAGACAAAAAGTCTTAGCAGATAAGGAGAAAGAGCTGATGCTAAGAACATATAAGAATGTAGAAACACTGCAGCGGGCTTACCGGTTCTTACTTGGCAAGTTCTAAATCCAAACACTTTCTCCCATATATGTGTCTACCTTATCCCTACAAGATTTGGAAGACGACAGGCAGAAAGTTCTGACTCTACAGGCAGAAAGATCTAATAGACGACAGGCCAAGATGTTTGACTGTACAAGCAAGAGCGTCTGACACTATTGGCAGAAAGATGTGGCAAACAAGCAGGAAAATGTGTCATTTTCCTGTTTGTAGTGTCACAGAATGATTTTGCAAAACAACAGGTAGAACTACAAGAAGGAAGGTCTGACACTACAAGCAGGGGTTGTGACACTACAAGCAGGGGGTGTGACACTACAAGCAGGAAGGTCTGACACTACAAGGAGGGAGGTCTGACACTACAAGCAGGGGGTGACACTACAAGCAGGGGGTTTGACACTACAAGCAGGGGGTCTGACACTACAAGCAGGAAGGCCTGACATTACAAGCAGGGAGATCTGACACTACAAGCAGGGAGATCTGACACTACAAGCAGGGAGATCTGACACTACAAGCAGGAAGGTCTGAAACTACTTGCAGGGAATATGACACTACTAGCAGAGAAGCCTGACACTACAAGCAGAGAGGTCTGACACTACAAGCAGGAAGGTCTGACACTACAAGCAGGGAGATCTGACACTACGAACAGGAAGGTCTGAAACTGCTTGCAGGGAATATGACACTACAAGCAGAGAAGTCTGACACTACAAGCAGGAAGGTCTGACGCTACAAGCAAGAAGGTCCTCAAGGACCTGAGTGTTACGTTCATCATTTTAATTAGTTGAGTTTTAAGTGGACGGTTCTTCATTAGCGAAGCCAGTAAATTAATTAACTCTGATCCTTCGCAGCTTGAAGGGTCAACATTTTGCAAGTGTGGGAGGTCTTGATCGTGTCGCTGTCCCCCCTTCCTCTCTCTCTCTCTCTCTCTCCCTCTTCCAATCACACACTCTTGCTTTCGACTTGATTTGCGTATTGCAGAGAAGCCCTGAGGCGCTTGCATGGTGATGCGGGGAAGTGAAACTGCAGTAGTGGGTGGGGTGTTGTAGGGAGTTAGTTGTGTTTCAGGTAGGGGGCGGTGAATGGAAGGGTGGTGAAGGGGAGTGCAGTGCGAGTGGTTCAGGGTCGGGGTAGTGCAGGGAGATGTGGTGCAAGGAGGGTTGATGCAGAGGTGTGTGCAAGGTAGAATAGTGCAGGAAGGGGTCGTTTGGGAGGAGGGGGGGGCTGCCATATTTTGAAAATAAACATGGTAACCATTTCCACCCAATTCATTGAATTCCTCACTAATTCCTTATTAATTCTGACGAAGGTTTTGTACCAGAAAGCCTCAGATCGTTTCCTATTCACCCAGTCATTTCCGCGGTACAAATGACACATATACCAGTGATGTGATTCATTTGTCTAGAGCTGGAGTGGCGTCAGTTAGCTAGCTTAGTAGAGGCAGATGTTGGGGGTTTCAAGTAGAAACACAAGTATTGGGTTTTGTGGCGAAATAATGGATTGTGAAACTATTGATTCAGATTGTGTAAATTATCTAGATTGTGATATCACAAATTTTGGGGATAACAGACATCAAGTAACACTAGATAAAGATAATGGCAACAGTAACTGTGGCCAGGTAAAGATAAATAGCGGAAAAATACAGACGTAAAAATCATCTAAATATATTTTATACAAATAATAGAAGTGCTAGAAATACGATAAACGACTTGCATCTGTTTGCATATGTAGGGAAACATTGATGTTATTGCAATCAATGTTTTCCTTATCACAGTTACTTGTACAAGAATGGTATACAGTACCGACTAGATGAAAATTAGACACATGTGCAACATCTGGGTATCTTTATTGTAGACGTTTCGTCATCCAGTGGCTTTGTCAGTACAAATTCTAGGACATAATTTGAAGACAGTAGAACTATGTACAAAAGATGAGGTAATCAGTCCCTCAACCTTGGAGTTGGTGTGAAGAGCACCGTGGTCGTGAAGATTCTGAAACACAGGTAAGAAGGATGGCTTTTATATACTAACGTCAGGTGGAAAGGGACGGGTAACAGACGAGGGCATAGTCACTGGTAGGCGGGATTTCCCAGTGGAAGTAGGTCATACCCAAAGGGATGGGTTAGTTGTAGTAGTAGTTGTAGTAGCTCATCCCTTTGGGTATGACCTATTTCCACTGGGGAATCCCGACTACCAGTGACTATGTCCTCGTCTACTACCCGTCCCTTTCAGCCTGTCGTATACAAGCGCCAGCCTCCTTGCCTCTGCTCCAGAATCTTCACGACTACGATGCTCATCACACCAACTCCAAGGCTGAGGGACTGATTACCTCATCTTTTGTATATAGTTCCACTGTCTTCAAATTATGTCCTAGAATTTGTATTGATAAAGCCACTGGATGGCGAAACGTCTACAATAAATATACGCAGATGTTGCAGATGTGTCTTAATTTTTACAGTTATTTTAATAACTGAAACAAGTTTTAATTTAGAGAATCGAGGCGTAACTGCCGAGTGCCATATTCAGGGGTTGAGGTTATTATGTGATGGTAAAAAAACTAGGAATTGGATGGGGGTGGGTAGTGCTAAGTGTTCGAAAAAGACATGAATTGTTGCATAGAAAATTGGTATAAAATAAAAGAAATAGCCACAGAGGCTGTCTGGGTAGAATCTCTAAAAGGACATAAAGAACTTATCTTAGGTGTAATATACCGATGACCAGATCTGTAAAGAGACAGAGGAAGACTTCTTTGGGGCGAAATTATTAGGGCTTCAAGACACAATAACGTAGGGGATGGTAGGGGATGTCGATTTTACCTAAATTAACTGGAATTTTTAGACCAGTAATTTAGAGTCCAGTGACTTCCTGAAGTGGTTAAGGACCACTTTTGAAGCAGTTTTTAACAGAACCAACCAGAGGTAATAATCTGTTAGATATGAAAATGTTGTGTTAATGGGAGATTTTAACTTTAGACAGATTGAATGTGACAGGAATTCTTAAGTCTAGTGACTTTCTTGATACGGTTCAAGACTGCTTTTTAAAACAGTTTGTGACAGAACCAACTAGAGGAAACAATCTGCTTGACATGGTTCTTGCCAACAAAGACTCACTAGCTAATAATCTTGAGGTTAGTGATGAGCTAGGGATCACAAATCACTTAGTTTCAATATATCATGGAATTACCCAGATAACTGCAATCAAGTCGCTGTCCCAGATTTCTGCTTGGCCGACTTCATGAGTATAAGAAATTACCTGGGTGGGCTAAATTGAGATGACCTTACTATATGTCAGATACGTTTGGTTGCCAATATGACGTATTTCAGAGCATAGTGCTGCCTGCCCAGACGACTTTGTCCCGAGTATGGAAATTAGATCTAACAAAAATGATCCCAAATGGATAAACAATAGATTAAAACGTCTCATTGGTCAAAAGAGAGGCATATAAAGGAGTATCAAAAGAAGGGAAAGGCAGTTAAGAAATCAATATATTCAATTAAAGAGAGAAAAAAAGGAATAAGAAAAGCAAAAAGGGATTATGAGGCTAAAATCGCAAGGGATTCGAAGACCAACTCAAAAGGGTTCTTTCAGGCATACAGAAGTAAGATACGAGACAAGAGTAACATTTCCTTATCACTGACAGTGATAAGGAAATGTGTGAACTTTCCCACACTTACTTCCTCTCAGTGTTTGTTCAGCAAGATACTAGCGAAATTCCAGAAATAAATTATCTAGAACAGGACGATAAACTATGCACGATTACGGTAACTAGTGACATGGTCCTGAGACAAATAGAGAAATTAAAACCTAACAAGTCCCCAGACCCTGATGAACTGTTTGCAAAGGTTTTAAAGGAATGTAAAGAACTTAGCATACCTTTGGCTGATCTTTTTAATATATCACTACAAACTTGCATATTGCCAGACAAGTGGAAAATGGCAAATGTAATACCTATTTACAATGCAGGTGACAGGTCCTTAGATTCGAACTATAGACCAATAAGCCTTACCTCCATAGTTGGTAAATTTATGGAATTAATAATTGCCGAAGCAATTCGTAGCCGTCTTGAAAGGCATACATTGATTAATGAATCTCAGCACGGTTTTACAAAGGGGCGTTCCTGTCTTACGAATTTATATAATAATAATAATAATAATAATAATAATAATATCTTTATTTTACTACAAGTACATGTACAGGGTATACAGTCCTAGCTGATAACAATGACATACTACTATATAGAAAGTCCCTTGTTATGCTCCGCATTTCGGGCAAATTAGGTCAGTGTCCCAGGATGCGACCCACACCAGTCGACTAACACCCAGGTACCCATTTTACTGATGGGGAACATAGACAACAGGTGGAAAGAAACACGTCCAATGTTTCTACTCTGGCTGGGAATCGAACCCAGGCCCTCGCCGTGTGAAGCGAGAGTGTTAACCACCACTAAGGTGTTTGGGGAGATAGATCATGGTACTGAATATGATAATGTGTATATAGACTTCAGTAAGGCTGTCGATAGAGTTCCACATCAGAGGCTCTTGAGGAAACTTAAGGCACACGGAATAGGAGAAATTTTTTCCTTGGTAGATGCATGGTTGACAAATATGCAGCAGAGAGTTTGCATAAATGAGGTAATCTGAAACCAAGACAACAGTGCATTAGTGTTCGCAATAAAGCTAACAGAATCCTTGGCTTCATAGCAAGAAGTATAAATAATAGAAGTCCTCAGGTTGTTCTTCAACTCTATATATCTTTGGTTAGGCCTCATTTAGATTATGCTGCACAGTTTTGGTCACCGTATTACAGAATGGATATAAATGCACTGGAAAACGTACAAAGGAGGATGACAAAGTTGATCCCATGTATCAGAAATCTTCCCTATGAGGATAGACTGAGGGCCCTGAATCTGCACTCTCTAGAAAGGCGTAGAATTAGGGAGGATATGATTGAGGTGTATAAATGGAAAACAGGAATTAATAAAGGGGATGTAAATAGCGTGCTAAAAATATCTAACATAGACAGGACTCGCAGCAATGGTTTTAAATTGGAAAAATTCAGATTCAGGAAGGATATAGGAAAGCACTGGTTTGGTAATAGAGTTGTGGATGAGTGGAACAAACTCCCGAGTACCGTCATAGAAGCTAAGACGTTGTGTAGTTTTAAAAATAGGTTGGATAAATACATGAGTGGGTGTGGGTGGGTGTGAGTTGGACCTGACTAGCTTGTGCTACTAGGTCGGATGCCGTGCTCCTCCCTTAAGTGACGTGTCTGACCTCACTAGGTCAAGGCATTGGCTTAAGCCGGTGGGAGAATTGGACCTGCCTCGCATAGGCCAGTAGGCCTGTTGCAGTGTTCCTTCTTTCTTATGTTCTTACCCTATTCCACATCCCTAAAGCGGCTCGCCCATATGTAGCAGGGAAATTCACAGACCTTCTTAAGCAGATAAATGGGGGTTCCATCAACTTAGGAGCCCGAGGCACCATCAAAGCATGACACAACCTACTCCTGTTCGGCAATGTCTGTCTTGCAGCTCCTGAAAAACGAGGCAAACTGTTAACCACATCAGTCATCAACGCAGTGCTCAACTACCCAAGAACGGATAATTGTGTCCTTCTGCCCAATCATCGCAGGAATCACAGAGGTAGACC
>NW_027201608.1:0-9011 GCF_038502225.1 Cherax quadricarinatus
AATTCAGATTGGACAAATTTAGATTTAAATAGAATATAAGTTCAGCAACAGAGCTGTAAATGAGTGGGGCAAGCTTCTAGGTAGTGTCATTGATGTGATCACCTCGTATAGCATTAAAACTAGGTTGGACAGGTACATTAGTAGGTGAGAGTGGGTGTGAGTTAGAACTGCCTAGCATGGACCAGTAGGCCTACTGCAGTTTTCCCTCTATTCTTATGTTGTGTGTACCCGAGCGAGGGCCTGGTTCTGAAACGAGCTGCGGTAGGATAACCGCTCGCAGCCTGTAAATTCGAAGGTGTAACAAAAAACAAAAGAGTGTCCGTGGCGGGAGGTGACAAGGCATGAGGCGAGCCAAGATGTAGTTAAGACTCTGGAAGCGCCTCAAAGTCCAGCATTACTCGTCGGGGTATAAAGTAAACGGCAGCAGATGGCTGTGTGGCTACACCCTCGTGACACATGATAAAACGGAACCAGAAAATCCCTCTCAGAGTTCCTCTTCCTCCTCCCCCCCCCCCCTACAAATAGATGGATAGAGAAAGACATGTTGGAATGCGACTTGGGAAGACAGACAGATAGTTGAGCAGACGTGTTATGTTGTTATTTTCTTATTCAAAGTCTCTCTCACTCTCTCGGTATCGGCGAAAAAACAGCCGATACTTTAAAAAAAATGGCCGATACTTTTAACAAATATTAACATTGCATGCGTGAGTAAAAAAAAAATTAACCTAACACTACCTCACAATTGTGAGAGTTACTTATACACACACACACACAAACACACACACACACACACACACCCCACACACACACACGCACACGCACACACGCACACACGCACACGCACACCACACACACACACACACACACACACATACACACACACACACACACACACACACACACACACCACACAAACACACACACACCTTAATAAGGAATCGTTCAAGACACTGTGCACTGTGTATGTTAGGCCCATACTGGAGTATGCAGCACCAGTCTGGAACCCACACCTGGTCAAGCACGTCAAGAAGTTAGAGAAAGTACAAAGGTTTGCAACAAGGCTAGTCCCAGAGCTCAGGGGAACGCCGTACGAGGAAAGGTTGAGGGAAATCTGACTGACGACACTGGAGGACAGAAGGGTCAGGGGAGACATGATAACGACATACAAGATACTGCGGGGAATAGACAAGGTGGACAGAGATAGGATGTTCCAGAGAGGGGACACAGAAACAAGGGGTCACAACTGGAAGCTGAAGACTCAGACTAGTCACAGGGACGTTAGGAAGTATTTCTTCAGTCATAGAGTCGTCAGGAAGTGGAATAGCTTAGCAAGTGAAGTAGTGGAGGCAGGAACCATACATAGTTTTAAGAAGAGGTATGACAAAGCTCAGGAAGCAGAGAGGGAGAGGACCTAGTAGCGATCAGTGAAGAGGCGGGGCCATGAGCTGAGTCTCGACCCCTGCAACCACAATTAGGTGAGTACAATTAGGTGAGTAATGGCATGAGGAATTTCCTGCGTGAGGTACAGTGGGAGAGAGAACCGGTGGGAAAAGCAGTGAATGAAATGATGGAATACATTATTACAAAATGCAAAGAGGTGGAGGACAGGTTCGTACCTATGGGTAACGGAATGAATGTGAGAAAACCAGAACGAGCTCTTGGTTCACCCAAAGGTGCAAAGAGGCCAAAACTAAGTGCGCCAGAGAATGGAAAAAAAAAAACATTGAACCCAAAGTACCCAGGAAAATGAGGAGATTAGACGAAGAGCCAGGAATAAATATGCATGGATAAGGAGGGAGGCCCAGGGACAATACGAAAATGACAACATCGAAAGCCAAATCTGATTCAAAATTGTTGTATAGCCACATCAGGAGGAAAACAACAGTCAAGGACCAGGTAATCAGGCTGAGGAAGACAGAAGGGGAGATTACAAGAAACGACAAAGTATGTGAAGATCTAAGCACGAGATAAAAGGAAGTATTTTCAGTGGAGATAGACTGGGCTACAGTAAACCGGACTGGTAGGGTACACCAACAAGTGCTGCACACACTACACGAAACCGAGATGGAAGTAAAGAGGCTGCTAAGTGGACTAGATACCTCAAAGGTGGTGGGACCGGACAACATCTCTCCATGGATCCTGAGAGAGGGAGCAGGCACTGTGAGCCACTACCAACAATCATCAACACATCTATCGAAACAGGACAATTACATGAGGTGTAGAAGACAGCAACTGTAGTCCCTATCTTTAAGAAAGGAGACAGACAGGTAGCATTGAACTACAGATCCGTGTCACTGGCATGTGTTGTATGCACAGTCATGGAGAAGCTTGTCAGGAAGAGACTCGTGGAGCACCCAGAAAGGAATGAGCTTTTACACGATAACCAGCTCGGTTTCAGAGAGAAATCCTGTGTCACAAACCTCCTGGAGTTTTACGAAAAGTTGACAGAAGTAAGGCAGGAGAGAGAGAGGGGTGGGTAGACTGTATTTTCTTGGACTGTAAGAAGGCTTTCGTCACATTTTCGTACAAAAGATTAGTGCAAAAGTTAGAGGAGCAGGCAGGAATATCAGGAAAGGCACTGCAATGGATCAGATAATACCTGTCAGGAAGGAAACGAGTGATGGTACGTGACGAGGTGTAGAAGTGGGCGCCTGTGACGAGCAGGGTTCCACAAGGGTTAGTCCTAGGGGCGATGCTGTTTCTGGTATATGTGAATGACTTGACAGAAGGCATAGATTCAGAGGTGTTCCTGTTTGCAGACGACGTGAAGTTAATGCAGAGAATTCAAGTGAATGAGGATCAGGTAGAAGTACAATGGGATCTGGACAGGCTACAAGCTGGTCCAACAACTGTTTCCAGGAGTTTAACCCCACCAAGTACAAAGTCATGTAGACAGGAGGTCAAAGAAGACCGCATACAGAGTACAGGCTAAGGGGCTAAAGACTGCAAACCTCATTCAAGGAAAAGGATCTTGGGGTGAATATAATACCGAGCATATCTCCTGGGGAGCACATCAGCCAAATAGCTGCTGGAGCATATGGTAGCCTAGCAAACCTAAGAACAGCATTTCGACACCATAGCAAGGAACCGTTCAAGACTTTGTACACCGTGTACAACAGGCCTATATTGAAGCATGCAGCTCCAGTATGGAACCCACATCTGGCCAAGCATGTCAAGAAAATAGTGAAATCGAAAAAGTTTGCAACACGACTAGTCCCGGAGCTAAGGGGTATGTCCCATGAGGAGAGGTTAAGGGAAATCGACCTGACGACACGGGAGAGGAGAGATGAGAGGACATGGTAACTACATATAAAATACTGAAAGGAATTGACAAGGTAGATAGGGACAGGATGCTTCAGAGATGGGACACGGCAACAAGGGGTCACAACTCGAGAATGAAGACTCAGATGAGTTACAAGGCTATTAGGAAGTACTTCTTCAGCCATAGGGTTGTCAGGAAGTGGAGAGTGATGTAGTGGAGGCAGAATCCATTTGTAATTTTAAGAAGAGATACGATAAAGTTCATGGAACAGGGAGAGAGAGTGGACTCAGTAGTGACCAGCGAACAGGGGGAAGACCTGTGGCTCGACCCCTGCAACCACAAATAGGTAAGCAAATAGGTAAGCGCACCCTACCACACTCTCTCTAACACTTCCGCACACACACACACACACACACACACACACACACACACACACACACACACACACACACACATACACACACATACACACACACACATACACACACAAATGGTATCCCAAAACGTAGGACGCAGAGGTAAGGAAATCGGGGATGACAGGTCCGAAAAGGAAGGGTGGCAGGGCTGGTCTGAGAAGGAAGGATGGCACGGCTGGTCAGAGAAGGATGAATGGTAGGGCTGGTCTGAGAAGGAAGGATGGGATGGGCAGAAATGCTCAAGAGCACAATGGAACTTGAGTGGGAAAAAAGTCTAAGTGAGTTTTGCAATACAGTGGTGGAAAAGATATATATATAGAGAGCAAGAAGTGGGAGTTATAAACTGTAGCTGCTGAGGCAAAGAAGAGCCTGATGGAAGAACTGAAAGTGCTGCAGCAGGATAGAGAGATGAAGACAGATAGGAGGAAGGTGCTGGGAACAGAAACATCAGCAGAGGGTGAGGAGGACTGTAGGAGGGGAAGGAGCTAAGCAGAAATGATACGAGGCCTCCTGGATGTCTGGGAGAAGGTGAAGGAAATAACTAAGGAGATGTTTAAATCGAATCCAGAGATGTGGAGGGAAAAGAAATGGGAAGAGGAGAGGGAGAGGTCACTCATTATTCATGGGCTTCATGAGGCAGAAGGGAGGACCTACAGCAAAAGAAGACAGGGGGAGGTAAAAGAGACTGAGAATATCATTACTATAAGAGGAGAGAAGGGCATTACCCAGTAGACAAATTTTCAAAGATTTTTGTGGGTATTCGAATGAAAAAACGACCAGAGAAATTGACAATCAAGATAGAAGTGGTACAAAACAAGATCCTTCAGCAGAAACCACTGTTAAAAGGACTCCCCAAAATACCACCGAGTGTACATTGACCATGACAGAACACAAGAAGAATGGAAACATTAAAATGGTATAAAATACCGACAGATTGTTAGGTAAGACACATATGCAACAGTTAGGTATCTTTATTTCGAAACGTTTCGCCTACACAGTAGGCTTCTTCAGTCGAGTACAGAAAAGTTGATAGAAGCAGAAGATACTTGAAGACGATGTAATCAGTCCATCACCCTTAAAGTTTTGAGGTGGTCAGTCCCTCAGTCTGGAGAAGAGCATTGTTCCGTTGTCTGAAACAATATGAAGTTGAAGTGAACGAACGAACGAAAGTTCAGGTAAGATCCCAAAAGGGATGAGCGGGGAAGACGGGACAGACGAAGAATAGTGCTGGAGAGGAGTGTTCTTAGTCGTAGAAATAGAGCCAGGGCTTAACCCAGCAGCAAAGGCGATCGTGGGACAGATATTGAAAGGAGAAATTCCGGTTCTTCTGTTGGGACTCCGGTGGGGTGAGCTGGGAGTAAGGGACTTGCGACGTTTAGAGCTAGAGAGGAGTGCAGAACTGAGTCATGTCTTAACCCAAAAAAGCTAAGGCGAACGTGGGTCAGAGAATGGTACCTGTCTTAGAAGGTACCTGTCAGCGGATCCAAGGTTATTTGTAAGTAGGGTTAGGAGCAGGATCATGCAAGGAGTAGAAAAGGTTGTGTTGGTTTGTGGGTCTGCGAATGTCTTCGTCAAGGAGAGAGGTCCAGTAGTCATGTCGTGTCTCAAGTTTGTCTATCTGTCTGTCACTGAGCCTCTTCCAGTACAGATTCAGCGCAGGGACGTCTAACTGGACATGGAGAGACTCGCTTGTGGCGAAGTCCTCCCATCTGACATCAAGCACCCAGCGCAGCGCCTTGTTCTGGACACGCTGCAGTTTAAGTAAGTTTGTTTTTGCTGCAAGAGAGAGGGCTAGAGGAGAGTAAGTTATCAGAGGACGTATTAGGGATTTGTAGAGGTGTAGTTTGGTGCGTTGAGAGGCATGTTTCAGCTTGTAGAGGCCCGCAAGGGCCTTACTAGCTATTGCATGCCTTGAGTGAATGTGTCCGTGTAAACGAAGAAGGTAGTCAAGATTAACGCCAAGGACAGTGACAGATTGTGTGATAGGAAAGTAAGTGCGGGTGTCAGCTGTTCTGAGTTCGACAGGTAATGGAGGATCACGTTTCCTGTAGTTAAAATACGTAATGCTGGATTTTGCTGAATTGGTTTTGATCCTCCATTTTTGTTCCCAGATGGCTATCCTGTCAACCTCATTTTGTGTTTTGTGTGTGAGTGTATCTATATTGGCATGAGTGATAAGTTGTGTAATGTCGTCTGCATAGGCTAGTGTGATGGAGTTGTGGTATACAGGTGTTGGAATGTCGTTAGTGTATAAAATGTAGAGGGTAGGGGAAAGGACAGATCCCTGGGGTACTCCGGCTTTTAGTGTGAAGTAGTCAGAGTAACAGCCTTGGAATTTGATTCTCATGGTACGGCCGTCTAGGAAGTTGCAGAGGAGTTTACGAGTATTGAGAGGCAGGTTGAAGTTAGTGCAGAGTTTGTACTTGAGCCCCTCGTGCCACACAGTGTCAAAAGCTTTTTCAACGTCTTTTGCAACCAGGGCTGTCCTGTTTCTTTGTTTTGTGTTTATGTGGATGTAGTTGAGAATGATGTTAATGGCATCCTGTGTGGATCTGTGTGTTCTGAAGCCAAACTGGCCATCTGAAAGTAGAGAATTATGTTCCAGGTATCTGCGAAGGCGATGATTAATGAGTTTTTCAAAGAGTTTTCCTAAAGTTTCGAGGAGGCTGATAGGGCGATAGTTTCTAGGGTCAGAGTGGTCTTTATTGGGTTTAGGAAGGAGGATAGCAGTAGCAGCTTTGAAGAGGGAAGGGAAGTATCCAGAGGCAAGGGAGGCATTGAGGAGGTTTGTGTAGGCAGTAATGATAGAGTCAGGAAGGTGTTTCAGGATAATATGGTTTAGGCCAGAGGCACCAGGAGCCTTTGGAGGAAGGTGTCTGAGGAGAGTTTTAATGTCTGTGTTGGTGAAAGGAGTGTCGAGTTCTTGGGAGGAGGTAAGAGTGTCTAGATGTATGTGGCTGTCTGGTGTTGTTTCTTGTGTGTGTGCAGTGTTCCAGTGTTCTATGTTCTGAATGTGTTGAATAACGTTAGGGTGAGGTGGGTGAGGGTGGAAGATGTTCTCCCAGATGTGTTTGAAGATGTTGGTAGCAGCCTGTGGGTCTGAGATGTGTGTGTTGTTGTGGGTGATGTGTTTGAATTTGTTGGTGGGAGTAGTGCCTCTGATTTTTTTGATAAAGTTCCAGAAGGCTTTAGTGTTTTTAACACGCTGCCTGTCCGCTTGTTGTATTAGTCGTGACCAGTGATTGTTGTGGTCTTGGTCTAGGCTGTGTAAAATGTTGTTTCTAAGGTAAGTGAGATCTAATCGGACTTGATTAAATCTATGTGTGTTGTAGAGGAAGCGGTTGTGGTAGCAGATAATTAGTCTTCTTGTTCTGAGTGACGGTTTGAAGGAATAATGAGTGGTGTGAGTTTTCTTTGGTATTGCGATGTTGGCTGCTTGTGTAATGGTGTCCTGGATGAGATCAAGTTGAGTATCGATGTCAGAGATAGGTTTGTTGTTGTAGTCATAGGTGAGGTTAATATTGTCTATGTGTTGTTTGAAAGCATCCCAGTCAGCGTTCTTGTAGGAGAATGAAGGTGTGGTTGGAATGAGGATAGGGTTGGAGGAGATGTGTAAGATGACTGGGATGTGATCAGAGCCTGTAATAGGGCCAGGTGAGATGTAATGTTGAAATAGAGAGCTGGCTCGGTTTGCCAGAATGATGTCTGGTTTGCCTTGGCCCGTGTGGTTGAAGAAGGTATTGAAGTCTGGGCCAAGATGAATTAGGTGTTTATGGTTTGTGAAGTTGAGTAATTGGTGACCAAGTTGGTTGTTACTGGTGTGATGAAAGGCAGTGTGTTTGGCATTCATGTCAGCTAGTAGGTAAGTTGGTGTGTTGGTGTAGTTGAAGACTAAGGAGAGGTCGTGTATGTTGAGAGTAGTGTTTGGGCGAGCATAGGTGGTGAAAAAGATAAATGGGCCAAGGTGGGTGTGTATTCTGACCGCAAGACAGTGTTGGTGAATAAATGGGATTGGGAGAAATTCATGTTTTATGTTGGAATTGACAAGGATGGCAACCCCATCGTGGGGATCATAGGGGGACTGTAGTGCAGTATAACCATAATGGCGGATACATTGAGGGGCTTTGAGGCAGGTACTGTTTAGCAAAACAATATCTGGCCTCTCTGCTTCAAGGAGCTCGGCCAGTAGGTGTCTAATTGTAAAGTAAGAACGTACGTTGAACTGAATCACCTTAAACGTGATTTAATGGTTTCGTCTTAGCAAAGTTAATGTCGGGGGAGGAGTTTGGATTAAAGCCCGTGATAGTGGTGCCATCAGTGGATGTGTGTTTGTAGGTGCTACGGACCCGTTTCCTGGAGGGGGAGGAAGAGATGGATCTGTTTTTATGTTCTTTGGTCTGTCCGTTAGAAGTTGGGGCAGGTTTACCTGGAGTTTACCTGGAGAGAGTTCCGGGGGTCAACGCCCCCGCGGCCCGGTCTGAGACCAGGCCTCCTGGTGGATCAGAGCCTGATCAACCAGGCTGTTGCTGCTGGCTGCACGCAAACCAACATACGAGCCACAGCCCGGCTGATCCGGAACTGACTTTAGGTGCTTGTCCAGTGCCAGCTTGAAGACTGCCAGGGGTCTGTTGGTAATCCCCCTTATGTGTGCTGGGAGGCAGTTGAACAGTCTCGGGCCCCTGACACTTATTGTATGGTCTCTTAACGTGCTAGTGACACCCCTGCTTTTCATTGGGGGGATGGTGCATCGTCTGCCAAGTCTTTTGCTTTCGTAGTGGGTGATTTTCGTGTGCAAGTTCGGTACTAGTCCCTCTAGGATTTTCCAGGTGTATATAATCATGTATCTCTCCCTCCTGCGCTCCAGGGAATACAGGTTTAGGAACCTCAAGCGCTCCCAATAATTGAGGTGTTTTATCTCCGTTATGCGCGCCGTGAAAGTTCTCTGTACATTTTCTAGGTCGGCAATTTCACCTGCCTTGAAAGGTGCTGTTAGTGTGCAGCAATATTCCAGCCTAGATAGAACAAGTGACCTGAAGAGTGTCATCATGGGCTTGGCCTCCCTAGTTTTGAAGGTTCTCATTATCCATCCTGTCATTTTTCTAGCAGATGCGATTGATACAATGTTATGGTCCTTGAAGGTGAGATCCTCCGACATGATCACTCCCAGGTCTTTGACGTTGGTGTTTCGCTCTATTTTGTGGCCAGAATTTGTTTTGTACTCTGATGAAGATTTAATTTCCTCATGTTTACCATATCTGAGTAATTGAAATTTCTCATCGTTGAACTTCATATTGTTTTCTGCAGCCCACTGAAAGATTTGGTTGATGTCTGCC
>NW_027201609.1:0-9010 GCF_038502225.1 Cherax quadricarinatus
GTGATATTTTGAATGTATTACTCTTATTCTGCTGGAGTAGTCTGTTGAATATTGCAGCTCTTTCAGAATTGTGAAGTCTAGGACAGAACCGAGAGATAAACTGCCATACTGTTAGAAATTGTTAAAGAGCAGCGTTTATTAGCTGATGAGGGTTTTCAGGGGAGAGAGAGAGAGGAGGGGATAGAGAGAGACAGAGAGATAGAGACACAGAGAGAAATAGAGACAGAGAGGGAAAGAGATAAAGAGAGAAAGAGAGAAGGAAGAAAGCCCTGGATCTGTTAGTTTCCCTCCTATACCTAACGCTACACCAGACATCACTGTTCCAACACCTACTAGTACAACTGGTATCAGTGCTCTGACTGCCAACTCCGAGGCAGGTTTTTCTCCGCTAGTGATTGCTGTAGCTACTAATCAGCTGACCGACCCTAAATCTGGTACAGCTGGATGAGGGCGTGAACGAGGGCGTAGTGGGCGTGAACGAGGGCGTAGTGAGCGTGAACGAGGGCGTAGTGGGCGTGAACTAGGGCATAGTAGGCGTGGACGAGGGCGAAGAGGAAGTGAAAGAGAAAGATGTTGCTACCCACAGCTGTCTCGTCTCCTGCCAACACAGCCGCAGGAAAATACTCACCAGGTACATAATCATCAGGCTTACCAAAATCAGAACTAAGAAATCAGCTACTGAAACAGCAGGGAAACACAAGAAATGCAGCAAAAGTAGACCACCCTTCCAGGCACCTCGACAGTACTCCTGCTGTTAAGAGAGGAGCACACCACTGACAACTGCCTTGGAGATTCCAGCTGCAGTTACCGTAACAAGCAGAAACATCGAAAAAAAATGTCGACGTAACAAACAAGAACTTGACAGTCAGGATAAATAGTTCTTCAGTGATTTTTGTTGGAGCAAACCAACAATTCCCAGAACTGATAAATTACATGTCAATCCTGTCTCAGGTCAGGTGTTGGATTTGTGCCTTGTAGAAGACCACAAAGCTACATCCGAGTGTCTGCACCAGTGTCCTACCTCTCTCAAGGACAAGTACCTTACACACGTTTGAGAAGCCAGTTAGTAAAATTCCTGTCGGCAAACATTAGTTTTTTTTGGAAAAAAGACACTTATATACAGGTCAGGACATTTATTAAAGGAAACGTTTCGCCACGATTGGCTTCTTCAGTCCAAATACAGAGAAAAGTAAGAAAACGAGTATGTATATAGTGGCAGGAGTCAAGTGGAGTATTGCATGGGTAGTGGTAATAGTTGTAGTAATGGAACTAATGTGGTGAGACGGGTTGAGTGAGAGAAGGACCTGTTGACGTCATGTTACAGCGGTCTCCAGAATGGGTAATATCCTGTTGATTAGCAATTTTGAGATACTGTATGTACCGGACTTTTGATGGACAGCGTTACTGACAGTAATTAGGCATATTCTATGCACTTTCGCCATCTTAAATCGTCTTCTTTAATCACTAGTTTAGCCTCACTGAATTTCATGTGGTGTCCAACATCATCCCTATGATGAACACACGCGTTTTACGGCCATAATTTCTGCAAGCATTTTTGTATTTTGTGATCCCCGTGTCCAGAGATCTGGTTGTTTCCCCAACATATACTTCGTCACACACCCCACAAGGGACAGTGTATATTCCTGCACTTGTGTCAGAGTCATGCTTGGGTTTTTGTACCAGGTACTTAATAGTAGTTGAGTAGCTGGTAGATATTTTAGCTAGTTATCTGTTACGCATTTCTGAAACGTTAGTTGCAACGTTGCTGACCGGTAAAACGACGTAACCTGGAGGCTTTTCTTCAACTTGACTGGTGTTAGTCTTGTTGAGGATACGTGTCGCACGTTTCCTGCAATCACGTATAAAGTGTAGTGGAAAGTGTAGTAAACTAAAAGAATGTGTGATGTATGTGCATTCATCTTCAAGGAGCTGCGGCCTGGAAATTCTGAAAGCTCTCACAAAGAAGCTTATAACTACCCCTCTTTTAGTTCTGGTGTCATGGTGAGAGAAGAAATGTAGAAGATCGTTCTTGTAGGTAGGTTTACGGTAGACTTCAAAAGAAAGTCTGTTTTCACCATGAGTAGGAGAACGTCGAGAAAAGGTATCTGGTTGTCCTTCTCCTCTAGTGTAAATTAAATAGTAGGTTCCAGAGCGTTGATTGTGTTGAGGATGTCACACATACGTCTAGATTTTTGGGTACAATGACCAAAATATCATCAACGTACCTTATCCATATTACTGACCTAGGGATATTATTGAGGATCCGTCTAGATTCTAGGTCCACCATATATAAACTGGCCAGTACTGCACTAAGGGGCGAGCCCATGGCTATCCCGAACACTTGTTTATAATTCTTGTCTTCAGAAATAAAACAGTTTTAACGAACACAAAGTTCGACAAGGCTCACAGAATCCTGGCGAGGTACAGGTAACTCTGTATCATCGTTAATTACCCTACGAAAAAGATCAATGGCTTGATCAACTGGGACGTTGGTGAATAAGGCAGTCACATAGAAACTTGCAAGTTTCTTATCGCTCATGTTGAGATCGATCCCTGACACGATTAAGGATGTCACCCGAATGCTTTAGGTGAACCTGATTAATCGCACCCAGGAGTTTAGATAAATATTTCGCCATAACTTATGCCAAGCTTGTGTGGCGGCTCTGCCGATACCAGATGTAATAGGCCTCATAGGCACATTTGGTTTTTGGGTTTACACCAATATCGGTGAGCTCACGCAAAGTTTCGTGAACACTCATAGTCCTGACATTATAGCAGTTGCTGGTTGTACCTCATGGATGAAGCGAGACAGGCAAGGTCAAGGAGGAAGCATTGTCAATTGCGTTTCTAAAAATGTACATGCCGTCCAGCTAATTAATGTTGCCTGAAACTAAAGTTCTTCAAGCTATGCCTAAACTCTAGTACCTCTTTAGTAACACTAGCAATGTACATACCTTAATGGCAGCAAGCAGACCCCATCAAATTTCTGATGGAAAATGTGGATGCCCTACCGATTTAAACATAAATGTCAACATTATAATTGATGGTGACCTCAGTCAATATTTTATACAGACGGATTTTGATGAACTCTTTCAAGTGTTTGACATGAAAAACTTTGACCTCCCTACTCACATCTCTGGTGCCTCCCTCTGACCACAAGGCTGTCTTTACGACACTGAATACCAACACAATGAGGTGAACAACCTACACGCACAACCTGACTGTGGGAAAAGGAAAACTGGCTGATCCTTCGCTCGGAGCTTGACGCAAGTTTGGTATGCTCTTCAAAGTGACGTTAATAACCAAGTGAATGTCTTCACATAAGATATCCTTAGTCTCCAACAAAAACACATCCTTCATCCGCAGTATGTGCCAAAGTCTTCAGATCAGCCTTGATTAGGTTTCCGAAGTCGAGATGCCGTTACTGCTCAGTACATGGTTGGGAGAAGGTGTAAGAGGCATCCCACTATCTATAACAGAAACCTGCACAGACAAGTCTGCTGGAAAATGGAAGAGGTCCAAAAGTGGGCTATCTCTAGATGGGAAGCTGGCAAATAAAACTGGCATCAAGTAAGGTGGGCTCCAAAACCTGTTAGTCCTTTGTCAGGACCGACAAGGTTATTCACCTGATGTAACCATTCTATTTCTAAATCGGCAGGATTGGAACGTCTCTCCTAGCAGTCATGAGAAACTTGATCTCTTTCCTGAACTTTGTTGCCACGATGTAAATTCCTAATTTAGAAAAAGAAACTCCTTTGGTAGGTGCAAGAACTGTCAAAGTTGTCAGTGGTAACAATAAGGCATAATGAAGTGTATCTTCGTAAATCTCTGGACCAAAAAGAGGCAGAGGGCAACATAAGACGAGCCCAAGATTGCGTAGTAGATGTTGAGACTTGCTAGTATCACCTCTAACTACCATCTATCAGCACTGCTTAGCACAATGTAAATGGCCTTCTCTGTGGATAGAAGCAAATGTGGTCCCTGTTAACAAAAGAGCAGAGCTTAAATCAGTAACTACTGACGAGTGTCACTCCTCAATCACTGGCAAGATTCGTGAGAAAATCTCACGACAGATGACAGCGTTTTAGGATTTCCACTAGCTCTGTTTTTTTTTTTTTTTTTTTTTTTTTTAAACCATATTGGTGCTGATGTGCTGTTATACTCTTCCATTAGCTGACACCAGTTGCTGAACCAAAGGTCAGCCATGAAGTAACGCTGCATATATCTTGTAATTCCGACCAAGAATGATATCAGAGGTTCTTGGCAAAACTGCAAGTACCAGGAGTCGCTGGCTCTATACTACACCTCCTTATTGATTACCTTCACAAAATAATAGTCAACAATATACACTACTGGTGCCAATGTTCCACAGGAATGTTTACTTCGGCCATTGTTATGGAATGTATTTCAATGACCTTCAGTTTATCCCAGAATCTTATACATATGCAGAGGACTAATTCTGACATTTACTTATCTAAGAGAGGAAACGCCAGCTGTTCTCAGTTACATCTTCACCATTTTAGATTTCTCTCTCTTGTCCTCGACAGTAGAGTCTGCAAGACTCTGTACAAGACACGTGTACACTCTCACCTCAAGTAAGCTTCACGTTCAAGTAAGCTTCACCTGCCTCCTCGTCTTATCCACAAGTTGACTAAACAGAGAACAGAACAAGGCGATTCATCTCTCGTCTGTGCCCCGCCTTGACAGAAGTGTTATTACAGCAGAGTCTTCAACACCGGAAGGATGTGTGCGGTCTGTTTTGCACAAGGTCAATATTGTCAAGGTACACCACACTAGGTCCACTCTGTGGACAGCTTCTGCACAACAAGACGGGCAGCAAACAGCAGGTACACTCTGGCTGTACCCTTCTCAAAAACATCTCTAAATCTGAGATCATTTATTCCTAGGATGACTCGAATCTGGAACTTGTTCGTACATAACATTGATGAATTAATGTTAGTTGGCCAAATGATGTCGCTGGCCCAGAGTTTGCTTTATCACCCAATTCCCGACTTGTAGATCTCATAACAAAACGGCTTTCAAATTAACTGAGGTAATTAAAAACTCTTAGCTTGTAAATGAAGGTAGGAATCTTTGTGTAACTTAAAAGGCTTTCAAATGAGTTGACGTAACAGCTCTTAGCTTGTCATTAAAGTTGGAAATAAAGATACAAAAAAAGAATATTTTTATGGAGAGAGAAAAAAAATAAGATGAAGAAACAAAGCGTGTACGTTCCCCAGAGAGAATTACATCGGTTTGGACTCAACATTGAACCGTCGGGAGTTAGGACTGTTGACGCAAGGATTGTTTTTTTATCGAACCAGAATGAGAGGAAAGGGGTATTTTCTTTTCATCTCTGAGGTCGATACCAGCTAACTGAAAAGTGACATTTAGTGCAACATCGGTCTTCTGGCTCAGGTGCATAAATTGTCCATACTTTGCCGCGGCTTCAGACTGATCAAAACTAAGGGTGTTAGAACACCTATCCAAGATGTGGGACTCGTTACCTCAACTTACACTGTCTTGATTATTATAATCATAACCAAGCGCTATCTAGAACACGCGTAGTTTTTGTACTGAACTAAAAAATCACTTACTTGGCGCAACATCGTATTACACTTACCCAGCTACTTCACAGGTTTTTATTTATCTTCACAGGGATGAAAGAATATCTTATTGTGACATGGAAAATTGACGAGCTATGTTTCGTTCTCAGTGTCAACAACATCCAAGTTAGTCAGAAAACAGAAGCCAATAGGAAGACCGACCCTTATACCGACTCGCATACATCACTACACTACTGTCAAGGTGCAAAATTTTTAGTACTTAAAATTATGAGTGTATAACACTATAGAACACTGGCGTATATCAGTGTGAAACATTATCCGATTGTAACATTACCCGAGTGTAACATTACCCGAGTGTAACATTATCCCAGTGTAACATTATCCTAGTGTAACATTATCCGAGTGTAACATTATGTCTGTGTAACATCATGTCTGTGTAACATCATGTCTGTGTAACATCATGTCTGTGTAACATCATGTCTGTGTAACATCATGTCCGTGTAACATCATGTCTGTGTAACATCATGTCTGTGCAACATTATGACTGTGTAACATCATGTCTGTCTGTCACCTTATCAGCCATATCACTGTAAGGATTTATTAATAAAGTAAAAAATGCATTATCGTATTTTAGAGAGAGATTTTTTGAGCTCAGCTTTCAAAAAATGTGTAGTGAGTACTGTGGATTTGTAGTGGTTCTCTACGTGCTTCATCACTGTTGTACTGACAACACTGGTGAAGCATGTAGTGAACCAGTGTCCAAAATCACTGTTGTACTGACAACACTGGTGAAGCATGTAGTGAACCAGTGTCCAACATCACTGTTGTACTGACAACACTGGTGAAGCATGTAGTGAACCAGTGTCCAATATCACTGTTGTACTGACAACACTGGTGAAGCATGTAGTGAACCAGTGTCCAACATCACTGTTGTACTGACAACACTGGTGAAGCATGTAGTGAACCAGTGTCCAACATCACTGTTGTACTGACAACATTGGTAAAGCATGTAGTGAACCAGTGTCCAAAATCACTGTTGTACTGACAACACTGGTGAAGCATGTAGTGAACCAGTGTCCAACATCACTGTTGTACTGACAACATTGGTGAAGCATGTAGTGAACCAGTGTCAAAATATCACTGTTGTACTGACAACACTGGTGAAGCATGTAGTGAACCAGTGTCCAACATCACTGTTGTACTGACAACACTGGTGAAGCATGTAGTGAACCAGTGTCCAACATCACTGTTGTACTGACAACACTGGTGAAGCATGTAGTGAACCAGTGTCCAACATCACTGTTGTACTGACAACACTGGTGAAGCATGTAGTGAACCAGTGTCCAACATCACTGTTGTACTGACAACACTGGTGAAGCATGTAGTGAACCAGTGTCCAACATCACTGTTGTACTGACAACACTGGTGAAGCATGTATCACTGTTGTACTGACAACACTGGTGAAGCATGTAGTGAACCAGTGTCCAACATCACTGTTGTACTGACAACTGGTGAAGCATGTAGTGAACCAGTGTCCAACATCACTGTTGTACTGACAACACTGGTGAAGCATGTAGTGAACCAGTGTCCAACATCACTGTTGTACTGACAACACTGGTGAAGCATGTAGTGAACCAGTGTACAATATCACTGTTGTACTGACAACACTGGTGAAGCATGTAGTGAACCAGTGTCCAACATCACTGTTGTACTGACAACACTGGTGAAGCATGTAGTGAACCAGTGTACAATATCACTGTTGTACTGACAACACTGGTGAAGCATGTAGTGAACCAGTGTCCAACATCTAAGAACGGGAAAAAAATAAAGTAAGCCTTTTTATTAGACAACATATCGCCGAATATGGGCTTAAAGAAGCAGTTTGTTGGTGATATTACACGGTGAGCGTCCAGAATAATGCCTGTAAAGTTATATTCAGTACATACCTATCCTCAGTCGTAACAAAAAAGTGTTTATTTGAAGCATAATGCTTCATACTGTTCCTACATTAATGTGCAAAAATTACATGGTAATACAAGAATTATGAGTCACTTTCTTATGTACTCTCAATTACTGCTTCATACTTTGAGAGAGAAAAGGGAAGTGTGTGTGTGTGTGTGTGTGTATATATATATATATATATATATATATATATATATATATATATATATATATATATATATATATATATATATATATATATATATATATATATATATATATATATATATATATATATATATATATATATATATATATATATATATATATATATATATATATATATATATATATATATATATATATATATATACATATATAATATATATATATATATATATATATATATAGATATATATATATTATAATATATATATATATAAAATATATATATATATATTTTATATATATATATATTTACAAAGTAGAAGTGATGCAAGGAGGGAAGAGTATATGGAGAAAAAGAGAGAGGTTAAGAGAGTGGTGAAGCAATGTAAAAAGAGAGCAAATGAGAGAGTGGGTGAGATGTTACCAACAAATTTTGTTGAAAATAAGAAAAAGTTTTGGAGTGAGATTAACAAGTTAAGAAAGCCTAGAGAACAAATGGATTTGTCAGTTAAAAATAGGAGAGGAGAGTTATTAAATGGAGAGTTACAGGTATTGGGAAGATGGAGGGAATATTTTGAGGAATTGTTAAATGTTGATGAAGATAGGGAAGCTGTGATTTCGTGTATAGGACAAGGAGGAATAACATCTTGTAGGAGTGAGGAAGAGCCAGTTGTGAGTGTGGGGGAAGTTCGTGAGGCAGTAGGTAAAATGAAAGGGGGTAAGGCAGCCGGGATTGATGGGATAAAGATAGAAATGTTAAAAGCAGGTGGGGATATAGTTTTGGAGTGGTTGGTGCAATTATTATTTAATAAATGTATGGAAGAGGGTAAGGTACCTAGGGATTGGCAGAGAGCATGCATAGTTCCTTTGTATAAAGGCAACGGGGATAAAAGAGAGTGCAAAAATTATAGGGGGATAAGTCTGCTGAGTATACCTGGTAAAGTGTATGGTAGAATTATTATTGAAAGAATTAAGAGTAAGACGGTGAATAGGATAGCAGATGAACAAGGAGGCTTTAGGAAAGGTAGGGGGTGTGTGGACCAGGTGTTTACAGTGAAAC
The DNA here is from genome assembly GCF_038502225.1 of Cherax quadricarinatus. NCBI lineage: Eukaryota > Metazoa > Arthropoda > Malacostraca > Decapoda > Parastacidae > Cherax > Cherax quadricarinatus. The sequence goes on from NW_027201609.1 coordinate 8,737, forward strand.
ATATAAGTGAACAGTATTTAGATAAGGTTAAAGAGGTCTTTGTGGCATTTATGGATTTGGAAAAGGCGTACGACAGGGTGGGTAGGGGATCAATGTGGCAGATGTTGCAAGTGTATGGTGTAGGAGGTAGGTTACTGAAAGCAGTGAAGAGTTTTTACGAGGATAGCGAGGCTCAAGTTAGAGTATGTAGGAAAGAGGGAAATTATTTCCCAGTAAAAGTAGGCCTTAGACAAGGATGTGTGATGTCACCGTGGTTGTTTAATATATTTATAGA
>NW_027201610.1:0-9008 GCF_038502225.1 Cherax quadricarinatus
CTCATCAGTCATTGCTGCATCTTCAATAAAGGTAAGTGTCATTTATTCTTCATTTAGTAGAGTAGTACATGCACAATATATATTGTGCATGTACTACTCTACTATTGTGCATGTATCCTTCTCTTTGTGTGTAGGAAAATGTATATTTCATGTGGTAAAATTTTTTTTTTCAAACTTTTGGGTGTCTTGCACGGATTAATTTGATTTCCATTATTTCTTATGGGGAAAATTCATTCACATAGCGAACATTTCGCATAACAGCCAGCCCTCTTGCACGGATTAAGGTCGCTATGCGGGGGTCCACTGTATATATATATATATATATATATATATTATAGTGCCGAATAGGTAAAGCTTGCGATTTTGGCTTAAATAGCCATGCCCTTCTTGCCGAATAAGGCAAACGAAAATTTGTGTATGCAATTTCGGAAAAATCATTCTGAACCTAACGAAAAAAATATATTTCATTGTGTTTATTATTAAATTATTGTAAACTTGTCTAAAATATATTTAATTGGATTACGCTAAATTAAATTGTGCTTGTTATAATAAGGTTAGGTAAGTTTTCTAAGGTTCTTTTGGTACAAAATTATTAATTTTTACATTAACATAAAAATATGTCTTTAAGGTAATTTATACTACTACAATATCTTGCAAGTTTCATAATGTCAGGTAAAGTGGCTTTATATAATCAGTTTACCACTTACGAGTTATATGTGTAGGTGTTGCCAGGATGTGAGAGAGAGGTGTATGGATCTGACAGCTACTGGGCATGTTATACACGGCACACAGCCAAAACTATGTATCACCCGGCTGGTACCTGTAAGATGGCCCCGTCTTCTGACCCTCTGGGCGTTGTGGACCATACTCTCAAGTAAGTGGAATAATAATCTTTGTTCCTACAAGTACATAATACAACTTGTACAGGCAATAGCTCACATCAGTGACATACTATACAACTTATACAGACCATAGCTGACATCAATGACATACTATATAGAAAGCCCCTGTAATGATTGAACTCTTGTTAGGTACAAGTGTATGACTCTCGTCTTACAACTTAACCAGCGATTTAAAAGACGACTGGGATGTTACAAAATGGAGATATCTATAAAGTATAGACATCTCCAGAGAATACCAGGTCTTTCCCTCTAGCATTCAACATGTTTCTGGTTTTTGTAACAAGCAGAAAATATTCTAGTTCAGTTATCCTTTAAAATTGTGATAAATTTTAATAGTGATTTAGGATTGCAATTGATACAATACTAACTAAATAGAAATTGAGATGTTTATTAACAAAGTTATCTAGGTGGACAAAATCAAATTAAATGAATTTTGATATTACCTGGAGTTTACCTGGAGAGAGTTTCGGGGGTCAACGCCCCCGCGGCCCGGTCTGTGACCAGGCCTCCTGGTGGATCAGCGCCTGATCAACCAGGCTGTTGCTGCTGGCTGCACGCAAACCAACGTACGAGCCGCAGCCCGGCTGATCAGGAACTGACTTTAGGTGATCGACACCATGCCTAACCCTTCTAGGGTAGGGTAGGTGCCTGAGCCCGAGCCTTTAGCTCATAAGACTGTCATTCCCATTAGCCCCCTTGGGGCGGGGATGGCAGACCAGAGAGGCCTAGCTTGTGGCTAGGCCTGGGGACAGTTGGTCCCAAAGATGAGGAGGTACTTGTGCCTCCTCCCATGGGAGACTTAGGTCTCAGACACTCCCTAAAGAGGGAGCCAAGGCCGGGCCACCACTTGGAAAAGGCCCGGGCCGGGAGAATACCGGCTAATCTTTAATAATAATAATAATAATAATAAATACTCTACCAAAACAGTCTAAATAACGAACAACCAGAGACGAGAGACATCCCTGGAGAAATGGAGAGAGATGCTGGTCGAGTGATGACCAGCTGTGGAGAGAGAGAGAGAGAGAGATTGATTTCTCGACTACAGGCCTCACATCAATTGATATCACGTGACTCGCCCCTGGTGCTGCAGAAACACCGGTAGGTAAACGAGCGAGGTGATAGCTAAGCAGTTTAGCAATATGGACAGCCAACCACAACTCTCGAACAGTAAGCACAGGGAAGTGTAAATGTTACATCCTACCTAATGACATAGCTAGGTCAAATAATAGTATACAATAAGATATTTTTATCTTAGCTATTAATGAAAATATTAGCAATATAAAATTATATGAAAGAATATACATCAAATATACATTATAAACATTAGACATCATTCAGGGGTGCAATATATATCTAGTTTAATTTAGCTTAGTATCTTTATTATGCACCCTCATACCCATCCCCTGGGGGGTAGTCCAGAAGGCTACAGAGGTACTTGATGGGCCCAGGGACGGGGCCCCAAAGTTTTGATAGCTGAACATAAGGAGATACAGAATGATAAATTTGATTTGAATTAGGATAATTATTATTTAAATTGTCTCAGTTTGAACTGTACTTATTATTATTCATTTGAGAGCACTTAACCCCCAGGGGGCCATATAGCGCCTGGAATATGTAAAGCAATAAGATTTGATCCAAGGGGGTGTAGCTCTAATGCCGCAAAACAAGAACCCTTCACCAGCATCAAGACATCTTCTCCATATATCACAGTCACTTATATGCTCAGGACTACTAAATGCCTCAAATGATGTAGTTGAAGTTTTAGCAGTAAAGATCGAGAACCAAAACCTGGTCATTGGGTTGTATACAAGTTTCCAGATGCAACGTCCCAGCAATTCCAGGAACAGCTTTTGAAAACTGACCACTGTCTGGAAAATCTTCCAGCTAAGCCCATGATGACACTCTTCAGGTCGTTTGTTCTATCTAGGCTGGAATATTGCTGCACACTAACAGCACCTTTCAAGGCAGGTGAAATTGCTGACCTAGAAAATGTACAGAGAACCTTCACGGCGCGCATAATGGAGATAAAACACCTCAATTACTGGGAGCGCTTGAGGTTCCTGAACCTGTATTCCCTGGAACGCAGGCGGAAGAGATACATGATTATATACACCTGGAAAATCCTAGAGGGACTAGTACCAAACTTCCACACGAAAATCACTCCCTATGAAGGCTATGAAGACTCTGCAGACGATGCAACATCCCCCCAATGAAAAGCAGGGGTGTCACTAGCACGTTAAGAGACAACACAGTAAGTGTCAGGGGCCCAAAATAGTTCAACTGCCTTCCAGCATACATAAAGGGGATTACCAATAGACCCCTGACTGTCTTCAAGCAGGCACTGGACAATCACCTAAAGTTAGTACCTGACCAACCGGGCTGTAGTTCGCATGTTGGACTGAGTGCGGCTAGCAGTAACTACCTGGCTGATCAGGCCCTGGCCCACCATGAGGCTGCGGGGGCGTTGACCCCCAGAACTCTCTCCAGGTATATAGGTAATCGTTCTAACACTAACACACTAGAAAAATCTCTGCACTTTATCATCTTATTTGTGTAACATAAGTTTTTTTTCAAATTCAATTCCCCTTTCAGGTTACGAGGCGTGAGAGGGGTACGGGTAGTCGATGCTTCTATCATGCCCCAGATCGTGACGGGCAACCTGAATGCCCCAACTATCATGATTGGTGAGAGAGCTGCTGATCTTATCAAGCAAGATTGGGGAATCTTGATCTAAGTCTTGCAATAATATTGCAAGGATCCCATTACAAATACGTCACTTTAACTTGACTGAGTTTTAATGGGTAATTTACACGTATGTTGATGTGTAAATCAATTGTAGAAATGTAAGTTTGTGAAAGATATGTGAATAAACTTACTTATATGATCAGCTGGGCTGTGGTTCATATGTCGGTTTACGTGCGGCCAGCAGTGACAGCCTGGTTGATCAGGCTCTGATCCACCACGAGGCCTGGTCACGGACCGGGCTGTGGGTATACCATAGTACATGTAAGAGATTATCATGATATAAACACTAAGAGAATAAAATCTCACAGTGCATATACACCGATAATTTATTTAAATCCCAATTTATGGTATTAAAGTATTCTTGACTGGTAGTGTACAAGTACCATACAACCCTAATTCTGTCAGACACAACAACAACTTGCGAGAGAGTGACGTCTTCAAGGCCTATCTAACCCATAGGCCCGACGTACTTCCGCTAGTGGGTTCTTTTCACTGGTGACTCCGCCTACCACTGCTACATCTCATCTCCGCTAGTATGCTGAACTTATATCAAGATTGATACCGTGAACACATCGACTCCACGCTCAGGGACCGATTACCTCTAACACCTCCTCATCTTCCACCGTTCTTGGCATTGTACTGAAGAAGCCGCTAGCTGACGAAACATTTCCAGATTAACAATACCCAAACTCTGCACACGTATCTTAATTATCAACCTTAATGACCCCTCTTAAAGTCCCTGTAACTTAAACATAACGTGCTTAAAAAGGGGACTTTAGTTGAATACCCATTTAAACACAATGTAAGCACGATAGATGGTTAATGGAATTTAAAGCCTGGTTACTGAGATATCACGCACCCAGCAGAGCTAGGTGTTTTACCGTTATCTGAGGAACATTAGCTCTGCTGGGTGCGTGATTCTTGTAGGATTGCGTGGTCCTGAGGGTTAAAGCGTCATGCGTGATATTTGCTCACCATGAGGTGGGTCAAAACGACATGGGTTCGAATCCTCGGCTAGTCACAGTGTTATTGATTCAATACCGCTCGTTCGTGGTTACAATAATATAAAATACTGCTCGTGGAGGCTAGTGTGGGAGTTTCCCTGAAAAACACGGCTTCTAAATCCGGCTCACAGCAGGCCAGGAGCTGAGCAGTTACTTGACTTTCAGTTAGGTCGGTCCTATTTCTAAACATGTCCCATCGGCTGGTAAAAGCAGCCCAATCATCTTCACCGATGCCTTGCTGTAGAGTTGAACGGTTGATTTTGGGAGGTTCCTGTCGGGTGTCCCTAGTATCATGCACACTTTTCTGATGTAGTTGCATCAGTGCAATGCATATCGGCATGTTATCTGCCGTCTTTACCTCTGTGCAACCTGCAGCCTTGCAGCTCAACGCAACAGCCATCACCACCGGGTATGCCTAAGCAAGGCTACAACACAACCTTCTTATCTTGTGTAAGATCTACGAACATGGCCAAAGAAACATTCGGGTGTGTACTGATGATCCATTATTCAGATACAACATAACGAATGCTCCTAGCTGCAAAGAAATAAAATATAAAACTTAAACTAAACTGGCCCGGTGGCCTGGTGGCTAAAGCTCCCGCTTCACACACGGAGGGTCCGGGTTCGACTCCCGGCGGATGGAAACATTTCGACACATTTCCTTACACCTGTTGTCCTGTTCATCTAGCAGCAAATAGGTACCTGGGTATTAGTCGACTGGTGTGGGTGGCATCCTGGGGGACAAGATTAAGGACCACAATGGAAATAAGTTAGACAGTCCTCGATGACGCACTGACTTTCTTGGGTTATCCTGGGTGGCTAACCCTCTGGGGTTAAAAATCCGAACGAAATCTTATCTTATGCACATGATGCTTAGAGTAAACACTGTATCTCCAGTCCTAACATATCATTATCTGTTTATGGTACAAGTAAGTTTATTCAGGTATACACAAATACAGTTACATAGATTATCATACATAGCAGCATATGTGTAAAGTAACTAGGATAACCTCAAAAAAGGAAATCTAACGTGGGTGTACAGTGCCCCTCCCTACATAACACGTAATTATAAACTTACATGTTGAGAAGGTAACACGTGTGCCGTCGACCCCATGCCCTCTTTGTTGACACTCGAATGGGGGTGTGGGCAGTGTATGGAGAATGTGGGTAGTGTATGGAGTGTGGGTAGTATATGGAGAGTGTGTGTGTAGTGGATGGAGTGTGGGTAGTGTATGAAGAGTGTAGGTAGTATATGAAGAGTGTGGGTAGTGTATGGAGTGTGTGGGTAGTGTATAAAGAGTGTGGGTAGTGTATGGAGTGTGTGGGTAGCGTATGAAGAGTGTGAGTAGGGTATGAAGAGTGTGGGTAGTGTATGGAGTGTGTGGGTAGTGTATAGAGTGAGTGGGTAGTGTATGGAGAGTGTGGGTAGTGTATGGAGTGTGTGGGTAGTGTATGGATGGTGTGGGTAGTGTATGGAGTATGTGGGTAGTGTATGGAGTGTGTGGGTAGTGTATGGAGAGTGTGGGTAGTGTATGGAGTGTGTGGGTAGTGTATGGATGGTGTGGGTAGTGTATGGAGTATGTGGGTAGTGTATGGAGTGTGTGGGTAGTGTATGGAGAGTGTGGGTAGTGTATGGAGAGTGTGGGTAGTGTATGGAGAGTGTGGGTAGTGTATGGAGAGTGTGGGTAGTGTATGGAGAGTGCGGGTAGTGTATGGAGAGTGTGGGTAGTGTATGGAGAGTGTGGGTAGTGTATGGAGAGTGTGGGTAGTGTATGGAGAGTGTGGGTAGTGTATGGAGAGTGCAGGTAGTGTATGGAGAGTGGGCAGTGTATGGAGAGTGCGGGTAGTGTATGGAGAGTGTGGGTAGTGTATGGAGAGTGTGAGTAGTGTATGGAGGGTGCAGGTACTGTATGGAGAGTGTGGGTAGTGTATGGAGAGTGTGGGTAGTGTATGGTGAGTGTGGGTAGTGTATGGAAAGTGTGGATAGGGTATGGAGAGTGTGGGTAGTGTATGGAGAGTGCGGGTAGTGTATGGAGATTGCGGGTAGGGTATGGAGAGGGCAGATAGTGTATGGAGAGAGTGGGTAGTGCATGGAGAGTGCGGGTGGTGTATGGAGAGTGCGGGTAGTGTATGGAGAGTGTGGGTAGTGTATGGAGAGTGCGGGTAGTGTATGGAGAGTGTGTGGGTAGTGTATGGAGATTGTGTGGGTAGTGTATGGAGAGTGCAGGCAGTGTTTGGAGAGTGTGTGGGTAGTGTATGGAGAGTGCGGGTAGCTTATGGAGAGTGTGGGTAGTATATGGAGATTGTGGGAAGTGTGGGTAGTGTATGGAGAGTGTGGGTACTGTATGGAGAGTGTGGGTAGTGTATGGAGAGTGTGGGTAGGGTATGGAGAGTGTGAGTAGGGTATGGAGAGTGCGGGTAGTGTATGGAGAGTGCGGGTAGTGTATGGAGATTGTGGGTAGGGTATGGAGAGTGTGGGTAGTGGATGGAGAGTGTGGCTAGTGTATGGAGAGTGTGGGTAGTGTATGGAGAGTGTGGGTAGGGTATGGAGAGTGCGTGTAGTGTATGGAGAGTGTGGGTAGTGTTTGGAGAGTGTGGGTAGTGTATGGGGAGTGCGGGTAGTGTGTGGAGTGTGTGTGTAGTGTATGGAGAGTGTGGGTAGGGTATGGAGAGTGTGGGTTGTGTATGGAGAGTGTGGGTAGTGTATGGGGAGTGTGGGTAGTGTATGGAGAGTGCGGGTAGGGTATGGAGAGTGTGGGTAGGGTATGGAGTGTGGGAAGTCTATGGAGAGTGCGGGTAGTGTATGAAGAGTGTGGGTAGTGTATGGAGAGAGCGGGTAGTGTATGGGGAGTGCGGGTAGTGTATATGTAGAGTGTGGATAGAGCATGGAGAGTGTTGGTAGGGTATGGAGAGTGTGGGTAGTGTATGGAGAGTGTGGGTAGTGCATCGAGAGTGCGGATGGTGTATGGAGAGTGCGGGTAGTGTATGGAGAGTGTGGGTAGTGTACGGAGAGTGTGGGTAGTGTACGGAGAGTGCGGGTAGTGTATGGAGTGTGGGTAGTGTATGGAGAGTGTGTGGGTAGTGTATGGAGAGTGCAGGTAGTGTGTGGGTAGTGTATGGAGAGTGCGGGTAGTTTATGGAGAGTGTGGGTAGTATATGGAGATTGCGGGTAGTGTATGGAGAGTGTGGGTAGTGTATGGAGAGTGTGGGTACTGTATGGAGAGTGTGGGTAGTGTATGGAGAGTGTGGGTAGGGTATGGAGAATGTGGGTAGGGTATGGAGAGTGCTGGTAGAGTATGGAGAGTTTGGGTAGTGTATGGAGAGTGTGGGTAGTGTATGGAGATTGTGGGTAGGGTATGGAGAGTGTGGGTAGTGGATGGAGAGTGTAGATAGTGTATGGAGAGTGTGGGTAGTGTATGGAGAGTGCGGGTAGGGTATGGAGAGTGTGGGTAGTGTATGGAGAGTGCGGGTAGTGTATGGAGTGTGTGTGTAGTGTATGGAGAGTGTGGGTAGGGTATGGAGAGCGTGGGTAGTATGGACAGTGCTAGTAGGGTATAGAGTGCAGGTAGTGTAAGGAGATTTTGCCACCGAAGTGGCTAGTTTATTGTGCACCCCATATCCATCCTGTGGACGGTAGCGCGAGAGCATATGGATACACAAAAGGCCTAGGAACTAGGCCCCAAAAGGGTTAACAGGAATACATATGGATTTATATCTACATATCTATAGTTCACTTATCTGTTACAAGCAAATTTAGGAAATTTGCTTAGTATATCTGGTATCTTATTTTCATTAATAAGATATCTTGACATGTCACATAGGTTATTATACTGTCTGTCTCTGTATTCCTCAATAAGTGGACAATTAAGCACATAGTGTTCAAGACAGTGACCATATGCCTGATCACATAATTTACATTTAGTTTGATCATCATCTGTGTGTCTCCCAAACTGCCAGAAGTACTTGTAACCAAGCCTAAGCCTGGCCACTACAACATCAGTCAGTACTTGTAACCAAGCCTAAGCCTGGCCACTACAACATCAGTCAGTACTTGTAACCAAGCCTAAGCCTGGCCACTACAACATCAGTCAGTACTTGTAACCAAGCCTAAGCCTGGCCACTACAACATCAGTCAGTACTTGTAACCAAGCCTAAGCCTGGCCACTACAACATCAGTCAGTACTTGTAACCAAGCCTAAGCCTGGCCACTACAACATCAGTCAGTACTTGTAACCAAGCCTAAGCCTGGCCACTACAACATCAGTCAGTACTTGTAACCAAGCCTAAGCCTGGCCACTACAACATCAGTCAGTACTTGTAACCAAGCCTAAGCCTGGCCACTACAACATCAGTCAGT
>NW_027201611.1:0-9007 GCF_038502225.1 Cherax quadricarinatus
TTTTACAACACACATGGCTTACAGAGGAAAGATTCTTATTCCACTTCCCCATGGATATGAAATGAAAAGCAGTAGGAACAAGAACTATTAAGATAAAATCAAAGAAAACTCAGATAAGTGTGTGTACATAAACATGTACATGTATGTGTAGTGTGACCTAAGTGTAAGAAGAAGTAGCAAGACGTACCTGAAATCTTGCATGTTTATGAGACAGAAAAAAGATACCAGCAATCCGAAAATCATGTAAAACAATTACAGGCTTCCTTTTTACACTCACTTGGTAGGTCGGTAGTACCTCCCTGAATGGTTGCTGTCTACCAACCTACTGAAAAATAAAATATATATATATATATTTGTCTTGCAGTATCATTGATGGCTTCCAAGAGAAAGTTTGCAAGGTGTAGCAAGACTGCTCTGGGGCCCCTGGGGGAAGGCTGAGGGGGCCCCAGTCTAAGTAAATTTTCTAAATAAACTAAAAATACCTTAAATTAAAAAAAAAATTAGTGAAAAAATATAATGTCTGGCTATGGGGCCCCTCAAAAATTCATAGCCGAACCCTGGGCCAATGTACTGGCTGATTACCTGGAGAGAGTTTCGGGGGTCCCCCCCCCCCCATAGGCCCTGACAGCAGGTGGTACACAGGCCTTACTGACCCATGTGTAGCGATAGACTTTAAACCTAATCAGACAGTCACTCTTCAAACTTGCAGATAAAATTGTGTTTTTTGTATAAGTTAGCTGAGCCTTTTTTCAACTCGGCAACCTTCTCCCACCAATGCAGGGTGACCTAATGAAAAAAAACCACTCACCAACATTCATGCAATTGTTTTTTTAGAAGTGTGATAACATCACAATTCAGATTACCTTATGTATCATCTCCATTCCTCCTTCAGAATGTAGACTCTCTTCTTCCCATCTCAGGACTCAGACCTGATAAACCTTTCTTTCTTTCTTTCAACGCACCAGCCGTATCCCACCGAGGCAGGGTGGCCCAAAAGGAAAAACAAAAGTTTCTCCTTTCAAATTTAGTAACATATACAGGAGAAGGGGTTACTAGCCCCTTGCTCCCGGCATTTTAATCACTCCACTCTCACTCCAACAGCACATTCATCAAAACTCTGTGTCTCGATTCACTCCAAACACACATGCACACAAGTGTGCTGGATGCTCAAGACCCTAAAACTCAAAGCTTCATTTAACTCCTTCCTCCAAGCTTACTTACCAGTGTTGTTAGGTAAGACGCATATACAATAGTTAGGTATCTTTATTTCAAAACGTTTCGCCTACACAGTAGGCTTCTTCAGTCGAGTACAGAAAAGTTGATAGAAGCAGAAGAGACGTGAAGACGATGTAATCAGTCCATCACCCTTGAAGTTTTGAGGTGGTCAGTCCCTCAGTCTGGGGAAGAGTATTGTTCCATAGTCTGAAACAATTTGGAGTTGAAGTGACAGGATGGAGCCTTATATACCTGTTCTGTTCTGTACCAAGATACCATTGTGTTGCAGTGTCTGACAGAGTGAATATTCACACAATATTGTTTCTTACCAGTGTTAAAAACCATTGCACCAATGTACTTTACATGTGTATTTGTGAGTTTCTTGTTAAGTAACTTCCATTATTACTGTACGTATTTGAAATCAAACTAATGTGCTCATTTACAGATTCTTTAGCATTTTTGGGGTTGATTTAGTACAGCAACCACCCAGGGAAGTACTACCATCCTGTGGTAGTAGGTTGGTAGACAACAACCACCCAGGGAAGTACTACCATCCTGCCAGATGACTGTAGGTTGGTAGACAGCAATCACCCAGGGAAGTACTACCGTCCTGCCAGATGACTGAAACAGAAACCTGTAACTGTTTTGCATGATGGTAGGATTGCTGGTGTCTTTTTCTGTCTCATAAACACGCTAGATAACAGGGATATCTTGCTACTCCTACTTACACTTTGGTCACACTTCACAGACACGCACATGCATATATATATACATACATCTAGGTTTTTCTCTTTTTTCTAAATAGCCCTTGTTCTTCTATATTTCTTCTGTTGTCCATGGGGAAGTGGAAAAGAATCTTTCCTCCGTAAGCCATGCGTGTCGTATGAGGCGACTAAAATGCCGGGAGCGATGGGCTAGTAACCCCTTCTCCTGTAGACATTTACTAAAAAAGAGAAGAAGAAAAACTTTATACTGGTGGGAATCGGCCAGTGTGTTAATAATAAAAATAAAAAAATAATTTAGTACAGTACAGTACAGTACAGTCATCATGGTCCATGTGAACAAGGGATTTTTTATACTGCACAGACTTGTTCTCTATGTTTAAGCCAATATTGACCACTCAAGGCTTAACCCTGTAAGTTGCCATCACATAGAACTACATCTTTGACACTACGACCCCATACGAGTTCAGTTCACTCAGATAAGCTGTGAGTAGTTAATTTTCGCTTAGATACAGAGAACAAGTCTGTGCAGCGAGTGTGCAGGTTGTTAGGTAAGACATAGGCAACAGTTAGATATCTTTATTTTGAAACGTTTTGCCTACACAATAGGCTTCTTCAGCCGAGTACAGAAACGTTGGTAGAAGCAGAAGAGATGTGAGGATGATGTTATCAGTCCATCTCCCTTGAAGACATAGCTTTGAGGCAGTCAGTCCCTCAGCTTGGAGAGAAGTATTTGTTCCATAGTCTGAAACAATGTGATGTTGAACTGACAGTATGGAGCCTTATGTACTGTCAGGAGGTGAGATGTAGTAGTTGTCCAAGATGTTTTCTGTTCTCAACTTTTTTGTACTCGACTGAAGAAACCTACTGTGTAGGCGAAACGTTTTGAAATAGATACCTAACTGTTGCATGTGTGTGTGTGTAGCTGGTGTTGGTATAATGGTCACTGTTTTATACAGTTTGTGTGTGTAGCTGGTGTTGGTATAATGATCACTGTTTTATACAGTTTGTGTGTGTAGCTGGTGTTGGTATAATGATCACTGTTTTATACAGTTTGTGTGTGTAACTGGTGCTGGTATAATGGTCACTGTTTTATACAGTTTGTGTGTGTAGCTGGTGTTGGTATAATGATCACTGTTTTATACAGTTTGTGTGTGTAGCTGGTGTTGGTATAATGATCACTGTTTTATACAGTTTGTGTGTGTAACTGGTGCTGGTATAATGGTGTTATACAGTTTGTGTGTGTAGCTGGTGTTGGTATAATGGTCACTGTTTTATACAGTTTGTGTGTGTAGCTGGTGTTGGTATAATGATCACTGTTTTATACACAGTTTGTGTGTGTAACTGGTGTTGGTATAATGATCACTGTTTTATACAGTTTGTGTGTGTAACTGGTGTTGGTATAATGATCACTGTTTTATACAGTTTGTGTGTGTAGCTGGTGTTGGTATAATGATGACTGTTTTATGCACAGTTTGTGTGTGTAACTGGTGCTGGTATAATGGTGTTATACAGTTTCTGTGTGTAACTGGTGTTGGTATAATGGTCACTGTTTTATACAGTTTGTGTGTGTAACTGGTGCTGGTATAATGATCACTGTTTTATACAGTTTGTGTGTGTAACTGGTGCTGGTATAATGATCACTGTTTTATACAGTTTGTGTGTGTAACTGGTGCTGGTATAATGATCACTGTTTTATACAGTTTGTGTGTGTAACTGGTGTTGGTATAATGATCACTGTTTTATACACAGTTTGTGTGTGTAACTGGTGTTGGTATAATGATCACTGTTTTATACACAGTTTGTGTGTGTAACTGGTGTTGGTATAATGATCACTGTTTTATACAGTTTGTGTGTGTAACTGGTGCTGGTATAATGATCACTGTTTTATACACAGTTTGTGTGTATAACTGGTGCTGGTATAATGATCACTGTTTTATACAGTTTGTGTGTATAACTGGTGCTGGTATAATGATCACTGTTTTATACACAGCTTGTGTGTATAACTGGTGCTGGTATAATGATCACTGTTTTATACACAGCTTGTGTGTGTAACTGGTGCTGGTATAATGATCACTGTTTTATACAGTTTGTGTGTGTAACTGGTGCTGGTATAATGATCACTGCATCATACACAACTTGTGTGTATAACTGGTGCTGGTATAATAATCACTGTGTTACACACAACTTGTGTGTGTAACTGGTGCTGGTATAATGATCACTGTGTTATACACAGTTTGTGTGTATAACTGGTGCTGGTATAATGATCACTGTTTTATACACAACTTGTGTGTATAACTGGTGCTGGTATAATAATCACTGTTATACACAACTTGTGTGTGTAACTGGTGCTGGTATAATGATCACTGTGTTATACACAACTTGTGTGTATAACTGGTGCTGGTAGAATGATCACTGCATCATACACAACTTGTGTGTATAACTGGTGCTGGTATAATGATCACTGCATCATACACAACTTGTGTGTATAACTGGTGCTGGTATAATAATCACTGTGTTATACACAGTTTGTGTGTATAACTGGTGCTGGTATAATGATCACTGTGTTACACACAGCTTGTGTGTATAACTGGTGCTGGTATAATGATCACTGTGTTATACACAGCTTGTGTGTATAACTGGTGCTGGTATAATGATCACTGTGTTATACACAACTTGTGTGTATAACTGGTGCTGGTATAATGATCACTGCATCATACACAACTTGTGTGTATAACTGGTGCTGGTATAATGATCACTGTGTTATACACAACTTGTGTGTATAACTGGTGCTGGTAGAATGATCACTGTGTTATACACAACTTGTGTGTATAACTGGTGCTGGTATAATGATCACTGCATCATACACAACTTGTGTGTATAACTGGTGCTGGTAGAATGATCACTGTGTTATACACAACTTGTGTGTATAACTGGTGCTGGTATAATGATCACTGCATCATACACAACTTGTGTGTATAACTGGTGCTGGTATAATGATCACTGTGTTATACACAACTTGTGTGTATAACTGGTGCTGGTATAATGATCACTGCATCATACACAACTTGTGTGTATAACTGGTGCTGGTATAATGATCACTGTGTTATACACAACTTGTGTGTATAACTGGTGCTGGTATAATGATCACTGTGTTATACACAACTTGTGTGTATAACTGGTGCTGGTATAATGATCACTGCATCATACACAACTTGTGTGTATAACTGGTGCTGGTATAATGATCACTGTGTTATACACAACTTGTGTGTATAACTGGTGCTGGTATAATGATCACTGCATCATACACAACTTGTGTGTATAACTGGTGCTGGTATAATGATCACTGTGTTATACACAACTTGTGTGTATAACTGGTGCTGGTATAATGATCACTGCATCATACACAACTTGTGTGTATAACTGGTGCTGGTATAATGATCACTGTGTTATACACAACTTGTGTGTATAACTGGTGTTGGTATATCATGATCACTGGTATAATGATCACTGCATCATACACAACTTGTGTGTATAACTGGTGCTGGTATAATGATCACTGGTATAATGATCACTGCATCATACACAACTTGTGTGTATAACTGGTGCTGGTATAATGATCACTGTGTTATACACAACTTGTGTGTATAACTGGTGCTGGTATAATGATCACTGTGTTATACACAACTTGTGTGTATAACTGGTGCTGGTATAATGATCACTGTGTTATACACAACTTGTGTGTATAACTGGTGCTGGTATAATGATCACTGTGTTATACACAACTTGTGTGTATAACTGGTGCTGGTATAATGATCACTGTGTTATACACAACTTGTGTGTATAACTGGTGCTGGTATAATGATCACTGTGTTATACACAACTTGTGTGTATAACTGGTGCTGGTATAATGATCACTGTGTTATACACAACTTGTGTGTATAACTGGTGCTGGTATAATGATCACTGTTATACACAACTTGTGTGTATAACTGGTGCTGGTATAATGATCACTGTGTTATACACAACTTGTGTGTATAACTGGTGCTGGTATAATGATCACTGTGTTATACACAACTTGTGTGTATAACTGGTGCTGGTATATCATCATACACAACTTGTGTGTATAACTGGTGCTGGTATAATGATCACTGTGTTATACACAACTTGTGTGTATAACTGGTGCTGGTATAATGATCACTGTGTTATACACAACTTGTGTGTATAACTGGTGCTGGTATAATGATCACTGTGTTATACACAACTTGTGTGTATAACTGGTGCTGGTATAATGATCACTGTGTTATACACAACTTGTGTGTATAACTGGTGCTGGTATAATGATCACTGTGTTATACACAACTTGTGTGTATAACTGGTGCTGGTATAATGATCACTGTGTTATACACAACTTGTGTGTATAACTGGTGCTGGTATAATGATCACTGTGTTATACACAACTTGTGTGTATAACTGGTGCTGGTATAATGATCACTGTGTTATACACAACTTGTGTGTATAACTGGTGCTGGTATAATGATCACTGTGTTATACACAACTTGTGTGTATAACTGGTGCTGGTATAATGATCACTGTGTTATACACAACTTGTGTGTATAACTGGTGCTGGTATAATGATCACTGTGTTATACACAACTTGTGTGTATAACTGGTGCTGGTATAATGATCACTGTGTTATACACAACTTGTGTGTATAACTGGTGCTGGTATAATGATCACTGTGTTATACACAACTTGTGTGTATAACTGGTGCTGGTATAATATAATGATACACAACTTGTGTGTATAACTGGTGCTGGTATAATGATCACTGTGTGCTGGTATAATGATATACACAACTTGTGTGTATAACTGGTGCGGGTATACTGATCACTGTGTTATACACAACTTGGGTGTATAACTGGTGCTGGTATATGATCACTGCATCATACACAACTTGTGTGTATAACTGGTGCATCATACACAACTTGTGTGTATAACTGGTGCTGGTATAATGATCACTGCATCATACACAACTTGTGTGTATAACTGGTGCTGGTATAATGATCACTGCATCATACACAACTTGTGTGTATAACTGGTGCTGGTATAATGATCACTGCATCATACACAACTTGTGTGTATAACAGGTCTCCTTCTCATTCATGAGAGTTAGGGGATCAAGAGCTTTGCGAATGTTTGGTGCACAAATATATTGTTGGGAAATATAATAATAGCATTTACTTAGCCTAACAATACTGCTTCCTTAACTTACTGAACTATGAACAGTCATAAAACACATGAAAATATTGTACTAGTGCCAGACCTTTGGTAAAGAAGGTGAGAAAGAATTTGTAGCCGAGTACCAAAGCAGAGGAGGAAGAGAGAATGTGTTGATAAAGGCTATAGCGCCAGCCAGCGATAAAGTGTAGCATTAACAGTGTAGCAAGTTAAGTGATTAATAGATAGAAAAAGGACAGCACAAACCTAACTCCTCCAATGTTGTTTGAGTTATATAGAGCAACTGACAACACCGCCGTCTCAGCTGCTGCCTTCACTATGGAAGGTTGATGCTCTCAGTGGCCCTTATACACCCAACAACAGCAACAACACTCACCACATAATGACCTATTTTATTCATGCTACAGTATATGTCATGTTTCTATGTTATATTGTATGGTATAACCTATGATATTCTCAGAACTCTAAGGCACGTGCCTGATAACCCTTTGTTGGCACTGTATAATCTCAGTTACATTGAGGGCGTTCTTCCTACTTCCTGGACCAATAGTCTCATTGTGCCTATCCCTAAGCCCCAACAGCCTGATACATTTAGGCCGATCTCCTTAACTAGTTGTCTTTGTAAAACTTTTGAAAGAATGATGCTTAACAGACTGTACTACAGAATCAGACACCAACTTTCCCCCTACCTCTATGGGTTCATGAAAGGTAAAAGTGTGCAGAACTGTATTTCCACCTTTCTCACTGCACACACCTCTACTAGTTTTACCACTTTTCTTGATCTAAAATCTGCATTTGATATTGCGAACAGAACCGTTATACTACATGAACTAGCCAAAATGAATATTGGTGGTAGCTTATTCTGCTGGATAATAGGATACCTGTCAAATAGAGTATCCTCTGTCCTTTACCAAGGCTTCAGAAGTGATTCTAAAGAAATGTCTTTAGGTACACCGCAGGGAGGAGTTCTTAGTCCCATGCTATTTAATATTCTGATTAATGCTCTCCTAAATGCTCTACCTGCCTCACCTAAACATATAGCTATAAGCTATGCTGATGATATCATGATCCATACAACAGGGCATAAGAAGATGAATACCATTCTTAATGAAGTTCAAGCAATTTGTAATCGACTAGGCCTCATAATATCTTCCTCTAAAACTAAGATATTAACAAGCAAACGACATCCCCCACCCATCTATTTGCAGGGTGAAATCATTAGCTACGTTAAAACTTACAGATATCTTGGTGTAGATGTACCCTTTAACAAATCCACTATACCACAACTAAACAAGAAATGTAAAGCTAGGCTAAATGCTCTCAAAGCTGTTGCTGGCTACAATCCCAACTATGGTGCAAATGTGAGAATCGTGAGAATGATGTACATAGCCTATGTTAGGTCCTTAATTGATTATGCTGCTCCCATGTTGATATTAGCTAGAGAAAGTTCTCTCCGACCCTTGGAGTTAATGCAAAATGAAGCTCTCAGGATTATTCTTGGCTGTCCCAGATCTACAAAAGTTCTTAACATGAGGAAGGAGCTTGGTATTTCTAGTATCAGTGATAGGATTGTTGAAATTAACACTGTACTCGGTATTAGAATGTTGAGAAACGAACCAGACACTGTCACAGTGAATCTTACCAAGTGTCTAGAGGTAAATACACACAGATCTAAATGGATTGTGAAAACGTGCAATTGCATTAAGTTTTATAACCTGCATGAGCTGTATCACTGTAGGCAACAAGAGCATTTCACCCCTCCATGGAAGATGTGTTCATTTAATATCACATACCTACAAGTCCCTCCCAAGAAGCTCATTGCTAGTAAT
>NW_027201612.1:0-9004 GCF_038502225.1 Cherax quadricarinatus
CAGGCCCAGGGCTAGCTCCCACCGGAACCCTAACCTTGCTCAGTTTCTCTTTTCAGAATTCCAGACAACGGGGCAAAGGGGACAGGGACGAACGATTGGAAGACGAGAGATCATCAGCCAGAAACCAGGGACGTAGGGGACTATCCCAGGGACTAAAGGAACCCCGCCCACACAGCAGCAAGGGAGGGCAGGATCTACCAGCGACAATGGAACAGGGAAAACCACTACAGCAGGAGAAACCAGGAAGGGAGGGATGAGAGAGCAGTGGACAGACAACCAGGAATGACAGCCGGGCAGCCCAGAGACAGGGACAGAAGACCCCAGGGACGTCGAGACTGGAGTCTAGACAGAGCTCAAACAAACAAGGTAAAAATACCCCCTCTATCCCCTCTCCCTAGGTATGCCCAGCAGGAACCTCGCCGACCCAGGGACCGGAGGAACGAGAATCGCCCCCGCGCCGCGACCAGGCAGCAGATGGACCACAGAGGGACATGGGATGGTGACGGCAGGTCCTACTACGAGACACAAAGACCACAGTACGAGAAGAGGTGGTAGTCTCCGAGGAGCCTTCCACACAACTAGTTAGTAAGGCACAAGGGAGAAGGGCGTAGTATGTTCCAAGGCAACGGAGTATGAGAGCGTCCCTGCCCACCGCAGAAAAAAACCGGAGGCAGACAGAAAAGGACAGCCACGACGAGAGTAAGACCCTCTATAAGAAGAAGGGTTCGAGCCCTGGAGAGGGAGGCAAGGACTAAGTCCTCACCACTGAAAGAAAAGTATTGGAGTAACTTAGGTTGAGTAACCCCTGCGGGTTTCGCCCTCTCCTGAGGGAGCGACCCTATAAGGCAAGGGCAGGGCACTGCCCTCCCTTGAGACCCCAGACTGAGCCAGGGCGGGGCGCTCAGTGTTGGTATTTACGGCCGCACAACGAAACCTAACCCCACGATCCTCGGCTGGTTTCAGGAAGGGGACGCCCTTTGGAGCCGCCCCTGATGGAGAAAGAGACCTGTGAGGGCACTCCCTAGTGAAACAAAAACGAGAACAACAGTTTGTTGTGTCTGGCGGCGAGAGGAGGTCCGGGGATTCCCCAGAGCAAAGACCTGACCGCCAGTGTTTACTCGTCTGAGATACCCACCAGCCTAATTGAAATTCTTCACATTTAACGCGTGTCTGGAGAAATTATTTGCAAATGTATCATGAATTTGGATGTTCTTTTTCTCTCTTCTTTTTAGAAACAGCCAGCAAGCCGCACGTGGAGCAGCCCAGGGGAACCCAGATCTCGTGGGAATGGAGACACCAGGAATACCCCCCCCCTCAGATGGAGAGCCGACTGGAATCAACAGGAAGAGGGCCATATGTGGACGAGAGATCAGAGGACCCGACGAGCAGCGGCGGCCACCTTGTTTCTCCCAACAGGAATCGCCGACATTCCCAGGGACGGGAGACAGAGGAGACAGGAGCTGGAGCCTACCCCGTAACAGAAAACGGACCTACCGCCCACGCAGTAACCTCGCCAGACTCAAGCTCGGGTCCCCAACTAAGGCAGGAGAGTGGAGACAGCAGAGACCTGCCCCTCGCCCCTACGAGGACCCAGGAGCTGGAGGAACCGGGAGGACGAGCGGCAGGAGACGTCCAGGAAGGAGAGAAGTTATCCCTAGAACCAGCAGGGACAGGAACGGAGACCAACCGACGCAAGCCAACATAATTTCTTTTGCATTTGTAATATGTATTTCCCAAGGGTTATCCTAGGTTGCACAACCTTGTAGGTTAATACCTTTATTATTTTCGGGCTGTTCGACCCGACGTTGGATCTATGGAATTTTGAGGATGCCCAACCCTATATATAGAGTAAAGAAAGAGTAGAAACCCAGCCAGAACCTAACCTAACCTACCCATGCCCCGAGTACATACCCTAGGTTTGCACTGAAAATAGGATATGTACACACAGGACTCGGCACTGGATTTTCTGGTCGGGAATCATTATCACTCCACAATTTGGATTTTTATCGAGGTACAGACCCTCAGGCTTTGAAAAGCATTATGTACAGTAGCACTTAACCTAACCTACCCTTGCTGCAACTGCGAAACCTGGGATAACACTGGAAGTACACCAAATTTAGGATTTGTACCTGTGAGACTCGGCTGGATTTGTATACCCTCTCTGAAAACTATGTACTGTTAAACATATAGAAAAAACATTGGAAATTTGTTTGAAAACTTTGTATTGTAAAATTGTATCACCAGAAAATTTCTATTGTATGAACATGTAGAAAAAGCATTGAAAATGTATATGACTTGTATTATATGTATTTATGCACCCATACATTGTGAGACTAAGCATGTAGTCATATTTGGCACCACACCTTGTACTGAGCCGAGGGCTTATAAACCCCGGCACCCATTTTGAATAAACAGTAGAGCGCACAAGTCGACAGAGGCTAGACCAAGGGCCTGAAGATTCCCCACGGGGAAGAAACGCGTCGCCTAGAGTTACTAGACCACCTAAGACTTGTGTTTGTGCCCTTGTTCACGTACAGTACCCGTGTGTTTAATTCCTACCTGAGAAAACTGTGTTGTTATAATGAGCGATCTAGCCTCACTGGAAAATGAGAGGAGAAGTGGGGTAGAGGATACACCTCTATGGGCTTTGGAAACATGGATTGCAGGTTTTAAAGCAGTGACAACAGAGGACGAGGACCACACCTGGAACCCCAGACTGCCCTACGAGGATCCCCTAGAAAACTGCGAGGAGCAATGCAGAGAGGTCATCGCCCACAGAGGTAAACTTAAAACACACAATGAAGGTAGTGTACTATGTGGTACGTGGTCTCTAATAGCCACTTTAGACCTAACAGAAGGAGTATTGAATAACCTACCCTTCACCCTACACCCAAGCATCTTGACGTTCATTAAACTAGCAGTAGACCCATTCCCAGAGGGGTTATCAGGTCGGAGACCAATTGTGCCATTTGATAAGAGAGAACAGAAAGCGCTAAACATATTGAAAGGCTACTATAGGGAGAAAGATAAATATAGTGCCAAAGCCAATTATATTAAGGACTGCTATGCTATGGAAGTGATCCCTGAGATAGGCTTTAGACCGGTCCTACTGGCAGGAATGCCAAGAGACTGCCCCTACCCTGAGTGGTTTATTAACACATGTGGAGAACTCACGAAAAATTTCATCCACACCTTGTCAAGCATGCAGACTCTAGCTTTGCAAGTGGCAGCATTGCACATGGATGAGAAAATTAAAGCTTTCAAACAAGTGCTAATAAGGGAACTGGGAGAAGAACGAGCTAGGGACATTGCAAGCTATGCAGGAGCTCGGAGCACTAAACCCAGAAGAGTCCCGAAACCGGGTATCGAACCCCTGTGGGACCTCAGCGAATCTAACCCGCCAACAAAACCATGCACTTTCAGCCAGCTAGAGGAAGAATGGAAATTCCTGAAGCAGCCTACAGATAATCCCTGCCCCTACCACAGTCCTCTACCCTCTCCTTCCTCCCCCTCCTCCCCCCCCACCCTCTTCCCGTCTCTTCTTTTTTCGCAGGATGACGAGGACGACCCAGGGACGGGAGCAGACGAGGGAGGCCCGGAGATAGAGGAATCACCAAGGGAGTCGACGAGAATGGAAGCGTTCTACGAAGCTGTAGGGCTTCCCCAACCGACAGAGGAAGAGATAGCAGCGAGGACGGAGCAACAAGGGCTAGCCAGGGACGAAAGGGAGACCGCCCTTCCCCACCTAGCGCGGACAGCGAGGGAAGAACACCAGGCGCCCAAGGAACAGCGCCAACAGCCACGTGAACCACAAAGACAGCCGCCGACAGAAGACAGAAGAGGGACAGGACGGACAGCCCAGCAGGCAGCAGCAGCCCCAGGACAAGCAGAGATTCAACACCTGGTCAGAGGGGTCCAGGAGCTAGTACAAGCTCTAGCAGACAGACCGCCTACAGCTACAGACCCAGGAGCTAGAGCTCCCGCCGGAACCCCTAACCTTGTTCAGTTCTCTTTTCAGAATTCCAGACGTTTCGAAGAACGGGACCCAAGGGACAGGGACGAGGACGAATGGAAGACGGGAGATCATCCAGCCAGAAACCAGGGACAGCAGGGAAGATCCCCAGGGACCAGGAACCCCCGCCCCTACCAGCAGCAAGGGAGAGACACGAAATACCAGCGACAATGGAACAGGGAAAACCACTACAGCAGGAGAAACCAGGAAGGGAGGGATGAGAGAGCAGTGGACAGACAACCAGGAATGACAGCCGGGCAGCCCAGAGACAGGGACAGAAGACCCCAGGGACGTCGAGACTGGAGTCTAGACAGAGCTCAAACAAACAAGGTAAAAATACCCCCTCTATCCCCTCTCCCTAGGTATGCCCAGCAGGAACCTCGCCGACCCAGGGACCGGAGGAACGAGAATCGCCCCCGCGCCGCGACCAGGCAGCAGATGGACCACAGAGGGACATGGGATGGTGACGGCAGGTCCTACTACGAGACACAAAGACCACAGTACGAGAAGAGGTGGTAGTCTCCGAGGAGCCTTCCACACAACTAGTTAGTAAGGCACAAGGGAGAAGGGCGTAGTATGTTCCAAGGCAACGGAGTATGAGAGCGTCCCTGCCCACCGCAGAAAAAACCGGAGGCAGACAGAAAAGGACAGCCACGACGAGAGTAAGACCCTCTATAAGAAGAAGGGTTCGAGCCCTGGAGAGGGAGGCAAGGACTAAGTCCTCACCACTGAAAGAAAAGTATTGGAGTAACTTAGGTTGAGTAACCCCTGCGGGTTTCGCCCTCTCCTGAGGGAGCGACCCTATAAGGCAAGGGCAGGGCACTGCCCTCCCTTGAGACCCCAGACTGAGCCAGGGCGGGGCGCTCAGTGTTGGTATTTACGGCCGCACAACGAAACCTAACCCCACGATCCTCGGCTGGTTTCAGGAAGGGGACGCCCTTTGGAGCCGCCCCTGATGGAGAAAGAGACCTGTGAGGGCACTCCCTAGTGAAACAAAAACGAGAACAACAGTTTGTTGTGTCTGGCGGCGAGAGGAGGTCCGGGGATTCCCCAGAGCAAAGACCTGACCGCCAGTGTTTACTCGTCTGAGATACCCACCAGCCTAATTGAAATTCTTCACATTTAACGCGTGTCTGGAGAAATTATTTGCAAATGTATCATGAATTTGGATGTTCTTTTTCTCTCTTCTTTTTAGAAACAGCCAGCAAGCCGCACGTGGAGCAGCCCAGGGGAACCCAGATCTCGTGGGAATGGAGACACCAGGAATACCCCCCCCCTCAGATGGAGAGCCGACTGGAATCAACAGGAAGAGGGCCATATGTGGACGAGAGATCAGAGGACCCGACGAGCAGCGGCGGCCACCTTGTTTCTCCCAACAGGAATCGCCGACATTCCCAGGGACGGGAGACAGAGGAGACAGGAGCTGGAGCCTACCCCGTAACAGAAAACGGACCTACCGCCCACGCAGTAACCTCGCCAGACTCAAGCTCGGGTCCCCAACTAAGGCAGGAGAGTGGAGACAGCAGAGACCTGCCCCTCGCCCCTACGAGGACCCAGGAGCTGGAGGAACCGGGAGGACGAGCGGCAGGAGACGTCCAGGAAGGAGAGAAGTTATCCCTAGAACCAGCAGGGACAGGAACGGAGACCAACCGACGCAAGCCGACATAATTTCTTTTGCATTTGTAATATGTATTTCCCAAGGGTTATCCTAGGTTGCACAACCTTGTAGGTTAATACCTTTATTATTTTCGGGCTGTTCGACCCGACGTTGGATCTATGGAATTTTGAGGATGCCCAACCCTATATATAGAGTAAAGAAAGAGTAGAAACCCAGCCAGAACCTAACCTAACCTACCCATGCCCCGAGTACATACCCTAGGTTTGCACTGAAAATAGGATATGTACACACAGGACTCGGCACTGGATTTTCTGGTCGGGAATCATTATCACTCCACAATTTGGATTTTTATCGAGGTACAGACCCTCAGGCTTTGAAAAGCATTATGTACAGTAGCACTTAACCTAACCTACCCTTGCTGCAACTGCGAAACCTGGGATAACACTGGAAGTACACCAAATTTAGGATTTGTACCTGTGAGACTCGGCTGGATTTGTATACCCTCTCTGAAAACTATGTACTGTTAAACATATAGAAAAAACATTGGAAATTTATTTGAAAACTTTGTATTGTAAAATTGTATCACCAGAAAATTTCTATTGTATGAACATGTAGAAAAAGCATTGAAAATGTATATGACTTGTATTATATGTATTTATGCACCCATACATTGTGAGACTAAGCATGTAGTCATATTTGGCACCACACCTTGTACTGAGCCGAGGGCTTATAAACCCCGGCACCCATTTTGAATAAACAGTAGAGCGCACAAGTCGACAGAGGCTAGACCAAGGGCCTGAAGAATCCCCACGGGGAAGAAACGCGTCGCCTAGAGTTACTAGACCACCTAAGACTTGTGTTTGTGCCCTTGTTCACGTACAGTACCCGTGTGTTTAATTCCTACCTGAGAAAACTGTGTTGTTATAATGAGCGATCTAGCCTCACTGGAAAATGAGAGGAGAAGTGGGGTAGAGGATACACCTCTATGGGCTTTGGAAACATGGATTGCAGGTTTTAAAGCAGTGACAACAGAGGACGAGGACCACACCTGGAACCCCAGACTGCCCTACGAAGATCCCCTAGACAACACTGAGGAGCAATGCAGAGAGGTCATCGCCCACAGAGGTAAACTTAAAACACACAATGAAGGTAGTGTACTATGTGGTACGTGGTCTCTAATAGCCACTTTAGACCTAACAGAAGGAGTATTGAATAACCTACCCTTCACCCTACACCCAAGCATCTTGACGTTCATTAAACTAGCAGTAGACCCATTCCCAGAGGGGTTATCAGGTCGGAGACCAATTGTGCCATTTGATAAGAGAGAACAGAAAGCGCTAAACATATTGAAAGGCTACTATAGGGAGAAAGATAAATATAGTGCCAAAGCCAATTATATTAAGGACTGCTATGCTATGGAAGTGATCCCTGAGATAGGCTTTAGACCGGTCCTACTGGCAGGAATGCCAAGAGACTGCCCCTACCCTGAGTGGTTTATTAACACATGTGGAGAACTCACGAAAAATTTCATCCACACCTTGTCAAGCATGCAGACTCTAGCTTTGCAAGTGGCAGCATTGCACATGGATGAGAAAATTAAAGCTTTCAAACAAGTGCTAATAAGGGAACTGGGAGAAGAACGAGCTAGGGACATTGCAAGCTATGCAGGAGCTCGGAGCACTAAACCCAGAAGAGTCCCGAAACCGGGTATCGAACCCCTGTGGGACCTCAGCGAATCTAACCCGCCAACAAAACCATGCACTTTCAGCCAGCTAGAGGAAGAATGGAAATTCCTGAAGCAGCCTACAGATAATCCCTGCCCCTACCACAGTCCTCTACCCTCTCCTTCCTCCCCCTCCTCCCCCCCCACCCTCTTCCCGTCTCTTCTTTTTTCGCAGGATGACGAGGACGACCCAGGGACGGGAGCAGACGAGGGAGGCCCGGAGATAGAGGAATCACCAAGGGAGTCGACGAGAATGGAAGCGTTCTACGAAGCTGTAGGGCTTCCCCAACCGACAGAGGAAGAGATAGCAGCGAGGACGGAGCAACAAGGGCTAGCCAGGGACGAAAGGGAGACCGCCCTTCCCCACCTAGCGCGGACAGCGAGGGAAGAACACCAGGCGCCCAAGGAACAGCGCCAACAGCCACGTGAACCACAAAGACAGCCGCCGACAGAAGACAGAAGAGGGACAGGACGGACAGCCCAGCAGGCAGCAGCAGCCCCAGGACAAGCAGAGATTCAACACCTGGTCAGAGGGGTCCAGGAGCTAGTACAAGCTCTAGCAGACAGACCGCCTACAGCTACAGACCCAGGAGCTAGAGCTCCCGCCGGAACCCCTAACCTTGTTCAGTTCTCTTTTCAGAATTCCAGACGTTTCGAAGAACGGGACCCAAGGGACAGGGACGAGGACGAATGGAAGACGGGAGATCATCCAGCCAGAAACCAGGGACAGCAGGGAAGATCCCCAGGGACCAGGAACCCCCGCCCCTACCAGCAGCAAGGGAGAGACACGAAATACCAGCGACAATGGAACAGGGAAAACCACTACAGCAGGAGAAACCAGGAAGGGAGGGATGAGAGAGCAGTGGACAGACAACCAGGAATGACAGCCGGGCAGCCCAGAGACAGGGACAGAAGACCCCAGGGACGTCGAGACTGGAGTCTAGACAGAGCTCAAACAAACAAGGTAAAAATACCCCCTCTATCCCCTCTCCCTAGGTATGCCCAGCAGGAACCTCGCCGACCCAGGGACCGGAGGAACGAGAATCGCCCCCGCGCCGCGACCAGGCAGCAGATGGACCACAGAGGGACATGGGATGGTGACGGCAGGTCCTACTACGAGACACAAAGACCACAGTACGAGAAGAGGTGGTAGTCTCCGAGGAGCCTTCCACACAACTAGTTAGTAAGGCACAAGGGAGAAGGGCGTAGTATATTCCAAGGCAACGGAGTATGAGAGCGTCCCTGCCCACCGCAGAAAAAACCGGAGGCAGACAGAAAAGGACAGCCACGACGAGAGTAAGACCCTCTATAAGAAGAAGGGTTCGAGCCCTGGAGAGGGAGGCAAGGACTAAGTCCTCACCACTGAAAGAAAAGTATTGGAGTAACTTAGGTTGAGTAACCCCTGCGGGTTTCGCCCTCTCCTGAGGGAGCGACCCTATAAGGCAAGGGCAGGGCACTGCCCTCCCTTGAGACCCCAGACTGAGCCAGGGCGGGGCGCTCAGTGTTGGTGTGTTCAGGATGGGGACGCCCTTCGGAGCCGCCCCTGATGGAGAAAGAGACCTGCAAGGGCACTCCCTAGTGAAACAAAAACGAGAGCAACGGTTTGTTGTGTCTAGCGGGCGAGGTAGAGGTCGGGGATTCCCCAGGCAGA
>NW_027201613.1:0-8986 GCF_038502225.1 Cherax quadricarinatus
AAGGGACCATTTTCCTTTTCTAGAGCGAATTATGACCATAATGAAGGATATGTAAATGTGGTAGGATTGTCATGAGAGTTGTATGGGAGGGGATGACATGTTAGATGTGGTGTAATTGGAGAGTTTTCTTGTGTGTGAATGTTTTAGTTTAACCATGTGTGGAAAGACAAGAGGTCATTGATGATCATAGTTTTAATAAGGTAAATGATCTTTGTCAGTGAGACAACTACAAGAAGGAACACTCAAAGCATTGTTAACACACTGATAATAATGTGCTATGTAACATGAGTGTGTATCTTTGTTATTTTAATAGTGTGTTTAGTTTCTCTGTGGTAAGGTGTGGAAATGGCTATTTTGTCACCTTTATTATATTGTAATTTTTGAGGTGTTTAGTATTATGTCTTTGTGTATAAAGTTTAATATACAATATTAATGAGTGTGCAACGAATTGGATTATATGAGAATGTCTTTGTTTATAAAGTTTCATATATAATGTAAATAACTCATTACAGTTGTGACCGGGTGTGGAAGTGTGAATTGCTCATTACACTATAATTTGTTCATGATTGTAGCCATGTATAAACGTAAGTAAGCATTCTTACAGAATTCATTACCTTTGTAACTTGTGAGTTCATTACCCCTGTAACTTGCTCAGCTATCAAAACTTTGGAGTCCAGTCCCTGGACCATTTATGTACCTCTGTAATCTTTTGTCTACCGCCCACAGGATGGGTATGGGGTGCATAATAAATATATTATACTACTACTACTACATAAAAGGCCCTAAAATCTGGAATTCATTATCTGTGAATATAAAAGAAACACTTTTTATAAATTCAAGTCTAACGGAGTCACTGGCTTCTTGGACCTCTTGGGGAGGGTCGATGGTGCTCGTGCAAGCAGCAGATCCCTGGGCAACTTGCTGCTGTTTGCAATGGCTATCTGCCGAGGAGAGACAGGCACCTAGCAACATCTGTTGTTGGGGCATTGGATAATTCCTGTAACTTGCTCAGCTATCAAAACTTTGGAGTCCAGTCCCTGGACCAATTATGTACCTCTGTAATCTTTTGTCTACCGCCCACAGGATGGGTATGGGGTGCATAATAAACATATTATACTACTACTACTACATAAAAGCCCTAAAATCTGGAATTCATTATCTGTGAATATAAAAGAAACACTTTTTATAAATTCAAGTCTCTTCTCAAAAATCACTTATTCGCCCACAACTAAATAAATACTGATTAACTGTATCTCATAAATTGCATCTCGTAAATGTTTCTCATTATTGTACCCCTCACGGAAGGTTCCTTGAAGTTGATGAGGGGTTCTTGATTTAGGGAATTGGATCTGTGCTCCAGTTCCCCGAATTAAGCCTGTATGCCTTCAACATCCCCCCTTGATAATAATAATAAAAATAATCTCATTATTTTATCTCATATATGTCTAACCTGTGACCAAATCAAACTTTATTTTTTAATTACATTACCTAACAGAATACTCCATTCTACTGAATGCTCAGCAACACAGTAAATGACCATATGACCTGTCTTTGTAATACTCATTTGTGCTAAATTGTTATCTGTTTACAATAATGTTTTTACCACTGAATATATTATTGCTTAGTTAATCTTAAGTTAATTTTAAGCCTGCCCATAATGCTCTGCATACAAGGGGCTTTGGCATGTTGCACTGTAATAACTGTATTCCTTTGTAATTCACTGTATCATGTTCAAATTAATAAATAAATAAATAAAATAAATTATAAACTTTCCAACAACAACAAAAATGAACTTTTTATGATAGTTCACCATCAAAGAAGAAGAACAAATATGAGAGAAAACGAAGACTTATTAAATAATTCTCTTGGTAACTATATTATTTTCCACCTTCACGAGCGATGACTTGAAGCTGATGAATGATGTATATCAAGGTTGTTGAAGCTGGTGAATGATGTATATCAAGGTTGTTGAAGCTGGTGAATGATGTATATCAAGGTTGTTGAAGCTGGTGAATGATGTATATCAAGGTTGTTGAAGCTGGTGAATGATGTATATCAAGGTTGTTGAAGCTGGTGAATGATGTATATCAAGGTTGTTGAAGCTGGTGAATGATGTATATCAAGGTTGTTGAAGCTGGTGAATGATGTATATCAAGGTTGTTGAAGCTGGTGAATGATGTATATCAAGGTTGTTGAAGCTGGTGAATGATGTATATCAAGGTTGTTGAAGCTGGTGAATGATGTATATCAAGGTTGTTGAAGCTGGTGAATGATGTATATCAAGGTTGTTGAAGCTGGTGAATGATGTATATCAAGGTTGTTGAAGCTGGTGAATGATGTATATCAAGGTTGTTGAAGCTGGTGAATGATGTATATCAAGGTTGTTGAAGCTGGTGAATGATGTATATCAAGGTTGTTGAAGCTGGTGAATGATGTATATCAAGGTTGTTGAAGCTGGTGAATGATGTATATCAAGGTTGTTGAAGCTGGTGAATGATGTATATCAAGGTTGTTGAAGCTGGTGAATGATGTATATCAAGGTTGTTGAAGCTGGTGAATGATGTATATCAAGGTTGTTGAAGCTGGTGAATGATGTATATCAAGGTTGTTGAAGCTGGTGAATGATGTATATCAAGGTTGTTGAAGCTGGTGAATGATGTATATCAAGGTTGTTGAAGCTGGTGAATGATGTATATCAAGGTTGTTGAAGCTGGTGAATGATGTATATCAAGGTTGTTGAAGCTGGTGAATGATGTATATCAAGGTTGTTGAAGCTGGTGAATGATGTATATCAAGGTTGTTGAAGCTGGTGAATGATGTATATCAAGGTTGTTGAAGCTGGTGAATGATGTATATCAAGGTTGTTGAAGCTGGTGAATGATGTATATCAAGGTTGTTGAAGCTGGTGAATGATGTATATCAAGGTTGTTGAAGCTGGTGAATGATGTATATCAAGGTTGTTGAAGCTGGTGAATGATGTATATCAAGGTTGTTGAAGCTGGTGAATGATGTATATCAAGGTTGTTGAAGCTGGTGAATGATGTATATCAAGGTTGTTGAAGCTGGTGAATGATGTATATCAAGGTTGTTGAAGCTGGTGAATGATGTATATCAAGGTTGTTGAAGCTGGTGAATGATGTATATCAAGGTTGTTGAAGCTGGTGAATGATGTATATCAAGGTTGTTGAAGCTGGTGAATGATGTATATCAAGGTTGTTGAAGCTGGTGAATGATGTATATCAAGGTTGTTGAAGCTGGTGAATGATGTATATCAAGGTTGTTGAAGCTGGTGAATGATGTATATCAAGGTTGTTGAAGCTGGTGAATGATGTATATCAAGGTTGTTGAAGCTGGTGAATGATGTATATCAAGGTTGTTGAAGCTGGTGAATGATGTATATCAAGGTTGTTGAAGCTGGTGAATGATGTATATCAAGGTTGTTGAAGCTGGTGAATGATGTATATCAAGGTTGTTGAAGCTGGTGAATGATGTATATCAAGGTTGTTGAAGCTGGTGAATGATGTATATCAAGGTTGTTGAAGCTGGTGAATGATGTATATCAAGGTTGTTGAAGCTGGTGAATGATGTATATCAAGGTTGTTGAAGCTGGTGAATGATGTATATCAAGGTTGTTGAAGCTGGTGAATGATGTATATCAAGGTTGTTGAAGCTGGTGAATGATGTATATCAAGGTTGTTGAAGCTGGTGAATGATGTATATCAAGGTTGTTGAAGCTGGTGAATGATGTATATCAAGGTTGTTGAAGCTGGTGAATGATGTATATCAAGGTTGTTGAAGCTGGTGAATGATGTATATCAAGGTTGTTGAAGCTGGTGAATGATGTATATCAAGGTTGTTGAAGCTGGTGAATGATGTATATCAAGGTTGTTGAAGCTGGTGAATGATGTATATCAAGGTTGTTGAAGCTGGTGAATGATGTATATCAAGGTTGTTGAAGCTGGTGAATGATGTATATCAAGGTTGTTGAAGCTGGTGAATGATGTATATCAAGGTTGTTGAAGCTGGTGAATGATGTATATCAAGGTTGTTGAAGCTGGTGAATGATGTATATCAAGGTTGTTGAAGCTGGTGAATGATGTATATCAAGGTTGTTGAAGCTGGTGAATGATGTATATCAAGGTTGTTGAAGCTGGTGAATGATGTATATCAAGGTTGTTGAAGCTGGTGAATGATGTATATCAAGGTTGTTGAAGCTGGTGAATGATGTATATCAAGGTTGTTGAAGCTGGTGAATGATGTATATCAAGGTTGTTGAAGCTGGTGAATGATGTATATCAAGGTTGTTGAAGCTGGTGAATGATGTATATCAAGGTTGTTGAAGCTGGTGAATGATGTATATCAAGGTTGTTGAAGCTGGTGAATGATGTATATCAAGGTTGTTGAAGCTGGTGAATGATGTATATCAAGGTTGTTGAAGCTGGTGAATGATGTATATCAAGGTTGTTGAAGCTGGTGAATGATGTATATCAAGGTTGTTGAAGCTGGTGAATGATGTATATCAAGGTTGTTGAAGCTGGTGAATGATGTATATCAAGGTTGTTGAAGCTGGTGAATGATGTATATCAAGGTTGTTGAAGCTGGTGAATGATGTATATCAAGGTTGTTGAAGCTGGTGAATGATGTATATCAAGGTTGTTGAAGCTGGTGAATGATGTATATCAAGGTTGTTGAAGCTGGTGAATGATGTATATCAAGGTTGTTGAAGCTGGTGAATGATGTATATCAAGGTTGTTGAAGCTGGTGAATGATGTATATCAAGGTTGTTGAAGCTGGTGAATGATGTATATCAAGGTTGTTGAAGCTGGTGAATGATGTATATCAAGGTTGTTGAAGCTGGTGAATGATGTATATCAAGGTTGTTGAAGCTGGTGAATGATGTATATCAAGGTTGTTGAAGCTGGTGAATGATGTATATCAAGGTTGTTGAAGCTGGTGAATGATGTATATCAAGGTTGTTGAAGCTGGTGAATGATGTATATCAAGGTTGTTGAAGCTGGTGAATGATGTATATCAAGGTTGTTGAAGCTGGTGAATGATGTATATCAAGGTTGTTGAAGCTGGTGAATGATGTATATCAAGGTTGTTGAAGCTGGTGAATGATGTATATCAAGGTTGTTGAAGCTGGTGAATGATGTATATCAAGGTTGTTGAAGCTGGTGAATGATGTATATCAAGGTTGTTGAAGCTGGTGAATGATGTATATCAAGGTTGTTGAAGCTGGTGAATGATGTATATCAAGGTTGTTGAAGCTGGTGAATGATGTATATCAAGGTTGTTGAAGCTGGTGAATGATGTATATCAAGGTTGTTGAAGCTGGTGAATGATGTATATCAAGGTTGTTGAAGCTGGTGAATGATGTATATCAAGGTTGTTGAAGCTGGTGAATGATGTATATCAAGGTTGTTGAAGCTGGTGAATGATGTATATCAAGGTTGTTGAAGCTGGTGAATGATGTATATCAAGGTTGTTGAAGCTGGTGAATGATGTATATCAAGGTTGTTGAAGCTGGTGAATGATGTATATCAAGGTTGTTGAAGCTGGTGAATGATGTATATCAAGGTTGTTGAAGCTGGTGAATGATGTATATCAAGGTTGTTGAAGCTGGTGAATGATGTATATCAAGGTTGTTGAAGCTGGTGAATGATGTATATCAAGGTTGTTGAAGCTGGTGAATGATGTATATCAAGGTTGTTGAAGCTGGTGAATGATGTATATCAAGGTTGTTGAAGCTGGTGAATGATGTATATCAAGGTTGTTGAAGCTGGTGAATGATGTATATCAAGGTTGTTGAAGCTGGTGAATGATGTATATCAAGGTTGTTGAAGCTGGTGAATGATGTATATCAAGGTTGTTGAAGCTGGTGAATGATGTATATCAAGGTTGTTGAAGCTGGTGAATGATGTATATCAAGGTTGTTGAAGCTGGTGAATGATGTATATCAAGGTTGTTGAAGCTGGTGAATGATGTATATCAAGGTTGTTGAAGCTGGTGAATGATGTATATCAAGGTTGTTGAAGCTGGTGAATGATGTATATCAAGGTTGTTGAAGCTGGTGAATGATGTATATCAAGGTTGTTGAAGCTGGTGAATGATGTATATCAAGGTTGTTGAAGCTGGTGAATGATGTATATCAAGGTTGTTGAAGCTGGTGAATGATGTATATCAAGGTTGTTGAAGCTGGTGAATGATGTATATCAAGGTTGTTGAAGCTGGTGAATGATGTATATCAAGGTTGTTGAAGCTGGTGAATGATGTATATCAAGGTTGTTGAAGCTGGTGAATGATGTATATCAAGGTTGTTGAAGCTGGTGAATGTTGTTGAAGCTGGTGAATGATGTATATCAAGGTTGTTGAAGCTGGTGAATGATGTATATCAAGGTTGTTGAAGCTGGTGAATGATGTATATCAAGGTTGTTGAAGCTGGTGAATGATGTATATCAAGGTTGTTGAAGCTGGTGAATGATGTATATCAAGGTTGTTGAAGCTGGTGAATGATGTATATCAAGGTTGTTGAAGCTGGTGAATGATGTATATCAAGGTTGTTGAAGCTGGTGAATGATGTATATCAAGGTTGTTGAAGCTGGTGAATGATGTATATCAAGGTTGTTGAAGCTGGTGAATGATGTATATCAAGGTTGTTGAAGCTGGTGAATGATGTATATCAAGGTTGTTGAAGCTGGTGAATGATGTATATCAAGGTTGTTGAAGCTGGTGAATGATGTATATCAAGGTTGTTGAAGCTGGTGAATGATGTATATCAAGGTTGTTGAAGCTGGTGAATGATGTATATCAAGGTTGTTGAAGCTGGTGAATGATGTATATCAAGGTTGTTGAAGCTGGTGAATGATGTATATCAAGGTTGTTGAAGCTGGTGAATGATGTATATCAAGGTTGTTGAAGCTGGTGAATGATGTATATCAAGGTTGTTGAAGCTGGTGAATGATGTATATCAAGGTTGTTGAAGCTGGTGAATGATGTATATCAAGGTTGTTGAAGCTGGTGAATGATGTATATCAAGGTTGTTGAAGCTGGTGAATGATGTATATCAAGGTTGTTGAAGCTGGTGAATGATGTATATCAAGGTTGTTGAAGCTGGTGAATGATGTATATCAAGGTTGTTGAAGCTGGTGAATGATGTATATCAAGGTTGTTGAAGCTGGTGAATGATGTATATCAAGGTTGTTGAAGCTGGTGAATGATGTATATCAAGGTTGTTGAAGCTGGTGAATGATGTATATCAAGGTTGTTGAAGCTGGTGAATGATGTATATCAAGGTTGTTGAAGCTGGTGAATGATGTATATCAAGGTTGTTGAAGCTGGTGAATGATGTATATCAAGGTTGTTGAAGCTGGTGAATGATGTATATCAAGGTTGTTGAAGCTGGTGAATGATGTATATCAAGGTTGTTGAAGCTGGTGAATGATGTATATCAAGGTTGTTGAAGCTGGTGAATGATGTATATCAAGGTTGTTGAAGCTGGTGAATGATGTATATCAAGGTTGTTGAAGCTGGTGAATGATGTATATCAAGGTTGTTGAAGCTGGTGAATGATGTATATCAAGGTTGTTGAAGCTGGTGAATGATGTATATCAAGGTTGTTGAAGCTGGTGAATGATGTATATCAAGGTTGTTGAAGCTGGTGAATGATGTATATCAAGGTTGTTGAAGCTGGTGAATGATGTATATCAAGGTTGTTGAAGCTGGTGAATGATGTATATCAAGGTTGTTGAAGCTGGTGAATGATGTATATCAAGGTTGTTGAAGCTGGTGAATGATGTATATCAAGGTTGTTGAAGCTGGTGAATGATGTATATCAAGGTTGTTGAAGCTGGTGAATGATGTATATCAAGGTTGTTGAAGCTGGTGAATGATGTATATCAAGGTTGTTGAAGCTGGTGAATGATGTATATCAAGGTTGTTGAAGCTGGTGAATGATGTATATCAAGGTTGTTGAAGCTGGTGAATGATGTATATCAAGGTTGTTGAAGCTGGTGAATGATGTATATCAAGGTTGTTGAAGCTGGTGAATGATGTATATCAAGGTTGTTGAAGCTGGTGAATGATGTATATCAAGGTTGTTGAAGCTGGTGAATGATGTATATCAAGGTTGTTGAAGCTGGTGAATGATGTATATCAAGGTTGTTGAAGCTGGTGAATGATGTATATCAAGGTTGTTGAAGCTGGTGAATGATGTATATCAAGGTTGTTGAAGCTGGTGAATGATGTATATCAAGGTTGTTGAAGCTGGTGAATGATGTATATCAAGGTTGTTGAAGCTGGTGAATGATGTATATCAAGGTTGTTGAAGCTGGTGAATGATGTATATCAAGGTTGTTGAAGCTGGTGAATGATGTATATCAAGGTTGTTGAAGCTGGTGAATGATGTATATCAAGGTTGTTGAAGCTGGTGAATGATGTATATCAAGGTTGTTGAAGCTGGTGAATGATGTATATCAAGGTTGTTGAAGCTGGTGAATGATGTATATCAAGGTTGTTGAAGCTGGTGAATGATGTATATCAAGGTTGTTGAAGCTGGTGAATGATGTATATCAAGGTTGTTGAAGCTGGTGAATGATGTATATCAAGGTTGTTGAAGCTGGTGAATGATGTATATCAAGGTTGTTGAAGCTGGTGAATGATGTATATCAAGGTTGTTGAAGCTGGTGAATGATGTATATCAAGGTTGTTGAAGCTGGTGAATGATGTATATCAAGGTTGTTGAAGCTGGTGAATGATGTATATCAAGGTTGTTGAAGCTGGTGAATGATGTATATCAAGGTTGTTGAAGCTGGTGAATGATGTATATCAAGGTTGTTGAAGCTGGTGAATGATGTATATCAAGGTTGTTGAAGCTGGTGAATGATGTATATCAAGGTTGTTGAAGCTGGTGAATGATGTATATCAAGGTTGTTGAAGCTGGTGAATGATGTATATCAAGGTTGTTGAAGCTGGTGAATGATGTATA
>NW_027201614.1:0-8985 GCF_038502225.1 Cherax quadricarinatus
GTTCCTTCCAGCATAAATTTCCGCTCTTCATAATTAATTTTTTTCCCGTCTTGGCTACCCTTCCTTGCACTTGCTCTCCCTCTGTGGGCACCTAGCTCCCTTGCAGTCCTCCCCTTTCTTTGTATTTGACTGGCTCCTCATCCTCCTTAATTCCCCACTTCTACTACCACTACTACTACTACTACTACTACTACTACTACTACTACTACTACTAACACCACCACTACCTCTTCCTGCCTATATATACTCGTCCTAAGGCCGGACGCCGTCAATTTCGCACGCTGTTTTATTTTTCAACTGATTTCTTTTATTTTTGGTGTACTTTTAGAGGTGCATATGTAGAAGAATGTTACAAAGTTTTAGTATGATTGGCCAACAAACAACAGTGAAAAAAATATTTACTGACTTTTGATATATGGCAGCATTTCTGGCAAATTGGCACTACGAGTGGCACTTCCGGCAATCTCGACTGTTAGAATACGTCTAACACGACATTTTAAAATAGCCATTTCATCTAATATCTCTTATTATCATGGTAAAAAAAATACATTTAATAGACTTTTGGCATTCGCCAAAATATCTGCCTTTTACCCCTACAAAATAAAAAATATTTGATATTCCAAAAAAAAAAAAATACATTTTAATAGTCAAACACACTTTGTTTTATATTGTCTGTGAAAATCATTTCAATACAATCATTAATACTGGCAATGTAAAGCGAAATAAGTGAATAACTTACTTCCGAGATATTGGCCTGGAACGCCGGCCAGCCCGCCGTCTCGAAAAAAAAAAAAAATTCTCGAAAATCGCGTTTGTTTCGGTGCATTTCTTAGTAAACTGATGTTCTAGTGCAGTTATCCTCTTCAAAACACTGTTTTCTATCACTCACAGACCAAAGAATAAATAAGCCGTAGAGTTGATATATAAGCTGATATAAGAGTAATAATGAAGTGATATCACCTGGCTATCTCTGGAGTGGGAATACTGCAGGTGTTCCCAGTTGCTTCCTGATTGGCTAGAAGTCTATTGATAAGCTCCACCTACTCTGATATGATGCCAAATAGTCAATTATTATGTTATAAAGAATAATGCAAGAAAAAGCGATAAAAAACAAGGAAAAAATTAAAAAAAATATATGGGCTGTGAGCAGACTCGCTACCCAAATCGCCGTCATCATACCTGATATAAATGACTATAATTTCTTGTAGAAACGTCGTAGAACATTGATTCTTGTTCCATTGTGTTGCCAAAGAGTTAAGCTATTTTTATATATGAATAACAAATTTTCTATAAGTTTTTGATATTTTTTTTTCCAAAGCGCCCGAAATTGTCGGCGTCCGGCGTCCTGTTCCCAAGAACTTTCACAAGAACTTATAATCATCACAGAGCAAAGAAATGGCTCGGTAATCCCTAAGTGTACTCTGCTTCTTCCCCTTTGGGGCAACACCACCATCTCCGTTGCCTGCATGTCTCCATATCTTATCTTCTTCTTTCATCGCATTCATAAACTAAATTAAAAATCCCCATAGCTGCCCCCAATGTTACACATAAAATTCACACAGTAATCCGTCAATCCTGGGTACCTTTCCCTTACTCATTTCAATGAGCACTCTCCATGTCTCCTAATCTTCAATGACCACCTCCCCCAGCATCTCTCGATCACTCCTCCCCAGTTTACACGGCTTGTACCCACACACTCTCATTAGATCCTCCCCTTTAACCCCAAAACTTTTCCAATGCCCCTCATACCATATATCCGCATATGCACTCATCCCTTTTGTGTCCCTTAATACGTGACCCTCCTGAAATCTTCCCACCTAAGATGTGACTTCTAAGCCCAGGAGTGCAGTTGCTTGCTGTCGCAGCTTCTGGCCTTGCAGCACAAAAGCCGACAGCCTGTCTTCCCATAGAACCTCCTCCATCCCTGCCTACTTCCACACTGCTGCAAAATGCTCCACCTGCAACTCCCTTATTCCATACCACTGCCCCTCCTCCAACATAACATCCCTGTTATCTGTCTTCTAAGTATCTGGCTAAGGAAAACCACAATTCTTTAATTTGTTTACCCACTCTCACATAAAACTGATGGATCCTTGCTTTTGCCACACATTCCACCACATCCTTCACAGTCCTCCCCTCTGCATGAAGCTGTTCTCATGACACTGCAAAATCTTTCCATCCCTCCTCATCCCCCAGAACCCTTCTATTCAGTTTTCTATGTCTATGCATCAACGCTGCCCACCCCACCTCCACCATTACTGCCATATGATCAGAATACGCCATCTGAATGGTAATAAGGCTCGACCATTACCCTCTGCGATAGAAATATTCTGTCCAACTGTGCTGCAAATCCCCTCCCTACAAAAGTATGTGCCACCTCCCATATCCCTCCCCCAAATGCATCCCTTAACTGAATATCCCTAAAAAGCCCCTAAGACTGTAGAAAAATAACCCACCCCCCTGGATTCCATATCTGCCCTGTTGATAATGCAATTCCATCCCCACCACAATCGCCATGTACAGTAACATGTGTAGGAAGTACACAAGTTCTTCATGCACAAAATCCATCTTCACTTTCATATCACTTTCAGCTGGGACATATACACATACGAAGGCCCCTCTCCCACCCATCCACCAACCTTATACACACGTGACTCCCCCTCTCTTACTCCTATGCAAAACAAATGGGCTCACCTACGTGATCAACACCCCAACTCCCCCTTCCAACCGATCAGACAGCAACACAAATGCCTGATGCCCAGACACCACTAATTCACGACCAAGCTTAAAGTAGTGTTCCTGTACAAATGCTACGTCCACGTTATATCTGGTCAAAAACATTCTGAACCACTCACGTTTCACTCCTTCACACAACCCATTTATATTTATAGTTACACACCCTGCCGTCTCTCACAACTCATCCCATTCTGACCAGTTCCCTGGCCACTACCTTTCCCACTCTCACCACATTCCTTCCTCCCTCTCCCTTCCTCTACCACCTGCTGGTGTTGCCCTCCCTGAGGGTCACCTCGTTTCTCATGTCCCCATGTCTTTTTTCCTGTCATTTGCGCCGGCATCAGAAACCCGTCCAAATCTGATGCCCCACCCTTTTCCTTGTTACTACCTCCTCCTCCATGGCACTTTCCTGAGAGGCTGCACAATTTACTTCCACCTCCACCATCCTGTATGCCACTCCACGTTCTTCTGTGGCATCTGCACAGGCCATCGCGTGCACCACAAGGTCCTCCCTCCTCTCACGCACTACTTCCTCCACCTTATCCCCAGTCACCTGCCCTGTGTGAACCTCCTCCTTGTTAGGCTGTAACATAGCCTTCAACACCGTCGCCATCTCTGCATCTATTGCGGTCACCTCGGTGCACACTTGCACCTCTTCACTCATCGTTGGTAGTGATGATGGGCTGGGTAACGCTTGGGGATCCACGCCGTCCGCCATGTCCATGGGTGTAACATTCACCTCCTCATTTCTTTTACGACCATGCCCTCCACCTTGTCTTAAGTCTTCATCAGGCACCTCACGCTCATTAGCAAGTGTTCCTATTCTTGCTGGAGGAGCCCATTCCTGCTTTCCATACTCTGCTGCCATATGTTCATATGCTCTGCACAGGCAGCACATATGCCTCTGCCTGGTATACACCACCATTACTTGTGTTTTAAATTCCTCAAGGTAGACATATGAGGGTATAGGATGTCTCAATGCCATTTTAATCATAAAGGTGCCTTTCGGTAGTCCTGCATAGGCCCCTGTCACCCATTTCCTAGTTGGCCATATGAACAGTCCCATATTTGTCGAATACACGTCGGATGTCCGCTTTGTCTGCTTCAAATGACACGTTGCAAAGTTTGGCCCACGTGTAATGACACGAAACATCTGTCAGCTTGACCCTCACTGCCGATGTCACGTCAACACAGACATTTTGGAATCGATCCACCAACGACTCATACACTGGAGCAGTTAGCACTTTCACAAACGGTCTATGTGCTCCATTCAGTGCCACTTAATATAATTCTTCGTCCTGTATTCCATATGCCTCACGTATAACTGCTGGGCTGACATAGGCATTATTGCTGCATGCATCAGCCTAATTCTTACTGTGTTTACTCGACACCTCTCACCTAGCGCCACTTTGTCTCTGGGTAACTCGCTTAGGTGTACAGTAGAAGGGGGCAAAGGACATCTGCAGTCCACCACATCCAGGCAGTGAATGTTGAGAAAAGTTTGAACAGAGTCTGTGATTAAATCCTGCCATGCCCAAAAACAAATGTACTTTCTTCCTATATTTTGGCACTGGAAATGCAGAGATAGCACGAACCTTGGCATCAATAGGAGCAAACTGATCCACCTCCTGTTCCTTCTCTTCCCTCTCCTCCATCTCCACAACTCCTTTCTTCACAACACTCCGTTCCTTCACTGCTTGAATATTTTCTGATGCCACCGCACGTAGATTTTTCTAACCCCTCTACTCCGTAGGTGCCCTTACCTGCGGATTCGTGGTATTTTCCTCGTTGCCAATGATGGCCTATTTACAGTGGAATATCCGAGACCTCAGGGGTAATCGGGGTGAGCATCAGATGTTGCTTTCCCGGTTTTTCCCTGTTGGTGTTTGTTTACAAGAACCAAAATTACACTCAGTTGTTTTCCAACCCATCTCAGGCTATAATTTATTATATTTTTCGAATAATTTTTCTGATGGGACCTTCAATGAGAGTG
This sequence comes from Cherax quadricarinatus, assembly GCF_038502225.1. NCBI lineage: Eukaryota > Metazoa > Arthropoda > Malacostraca > Decapoda > Parastacidae > Cherax > Cherax quadricarinatus. Next base: position 4,730 of record NW_027201614.1, read on the forward strand.
CCCTTCTCCTACGCAATGATATTCCATACCATCAACTATTTGTTCATACCTCGCTGCATTACACTGCAGCCCATATCCTTTTGAATAAGTGGTTTACATTTGTTCTTTGTATCTCTCTCCTTCTTGGGCATTATGTATCCCAGATTTTGCCTTTCTTGTTTCATCCTTACCACCACCACTTCTGTTACTTGGCGAATTTAAAGCCCATCATCTCCTCTAGGGGGGTCTCATTGTGACTCACGTGGCATTCAGTTGGAGGCTTTTCTCGCTTCTCACCCCCTCCATGTTTTAAATACGGGTACTCCCACCCATTTTGATCCTTGTACTCATACTCACTTTTGCATCGATCTCTCGGTCTGCTCTTCCTCCACTGCACTAGACTTTTGCATCGATCTCTCGGTCTGCTCTTCCTCCACTGCACTAGACTTCGCCTGGTCTGTTACATGACAGTGACCATTTTCCAATCATTCTTACTTCTTCTTTATATTCACCACCTCTCCGTAGCCGTCACTGGCAATTTGATCGAGCAAATTGGTACCTTTACTCACAACTAACTGCTTTTAGTGAGGTTCCTTCTTACACCTCTTCTTGACGTCAGTTTTAACCGCAGCTTCTCATTCTGTACCCCAAATCTCAGGGAGGCATTTTCAGAAGTGTGTGGCATGGTAGTCTCCTGCTTGTGCACGGGCAGTACATTTGAAATGCACTGTGTCGGGCAGGTGCCAGTGCAATAGAACCAAAGAGAGACTTCTTGATTTTAAGCAGAAACAAGCGGTTGCTCGCCGTGTCATCCCTGACGCTAAACGCACTTGCTGGCGAGATTATGTTTCCACATCACCTCGGCTTCCTATATGAGTGCAGTCTGGGAAAAAGTACATAAACTTAGTGGTAAATACTCTCCTGACCCGGCTCCTGTTCCGCAGGTTCCTGGTGTTGATAGAGCAAACCCTCTTGACGTTTCCATTGAAATTGGCATTCGTCTGGTCTGTATTTCTGAAGGGGCTCCATCTATGCCCCTCGTTTCTTTCCTCAAAGTCTGCCAGAGAGCACTCTTAGACTTTTCTTCTTTCAAAGAAGAATCTTATAATGTGCCTTTTACACTTACGGAACTGGAGGCATCACTCTGGGCTTGCCGGTCATCGGCAGCTGGGCCTGACGGCATTCATATTCGGATGTTACAACATTTACATCAGTCAGCCCATACAGTCCTCTAACAACTCTTTAATCTTATTTGATCACAAGTTCTTCCCAAGCTGTGGAAATCCGCCATTGTTCTCTCTTTCCGCAAAACGATGTTTAATGTGGTATCTAGAGACACATAGCAGTCTCTCCACTAGTCAATATGGGTTTTGTAAGGGCAGTTCTACCATAGACCCCTCACTACGCTTTGGATATGTATGTTCGTAATGCATTTGCAAATAACCACTCAGTTATTGCCATATTTTTTGATCATAAAAGGCTTATGACACAAGTTGGATTTATAATATTTTGGCCCAAGCCCACTCCTTAGGCCTCTGAGGCAATATACCATCCTTCCTTAAGAACTTCTTAACTAACAGACACTCCTATATTTGGGTTAATAATATGCTCTCCCTGGACTTTGTCCAAGCTGAAGGTGTCCCCCAGGGATGTGTTCTGAGCACAACACTTTTTCTCCTTGCTGTAAATGATTTGACCTCTCTTCTTCCATCCAATATTTGGTCATAACTATGTTGATGATTTCGCTATTGCTTGTGCAGGCGCTGACTGTCACTTCATCACATTTTCTCTCCAGCATGCGGTCGAACTTGTTTCCAAGTGGGCCACCATGTATGTGTTTAAAATTTTCCAGTACTGAAACTCACCAAATTACTTTCAGTAGACCCTTTGTCTTCTTCACTCATCCTTTAAACCTCTGAGGCTCATGTATCCCTGAACGTGATACGGTCAGGTTTCAAGGCCTTCTCCTTGACCGTAGGTTATCCTGGAAACCTCACATTCCCTCTCTGAAAGTAACTTGCCACAGCCGGTTGAACCTTCTTAAAACTCTTGCTCATCTTTCATGGGGAGCTGGTCGTCGAACTCTCCATCTACATTAAGAACGCATTACAAACGGTTTTTTTTACTTTTTTATTTTTCAACCGATTTATTTTATTTTTGTTGTACTTTTAGAGGTGCATATGTAGAAGCATGTGACAAAGTTTCAGTATGATTGGCCAACAAACAACAGAGAAAAAAATATAAACATAATTTTTATATATGGCAGCACGACCTGACAAATTGGCACTACGAGTGGCGGTTCCGACATTCCCAACTGTTAGAATACAACTAGCACGACATTTTAACATAGCCATTTCATCTAATATATCTTATTATCAAGTTAAAAAAAATACATTTGACAGAATTTTTGGCATTCGCCAAAATATCTGCCTTTTAACCCCGCATAAAATAAAAAATATTTGAGATATTCCAAAAAATTTTATGTCTCAATTTCAAACACACTTTGTTTTATATTGTCTGTGAAAATCATTTCAATACAATCATTAATAATGGAGTTATGGAGCGAAATAAGTGAATAAGTTACTTCCGAGATATAGGCCTAGAACGTCGGCCGGCCTACCGTCTCAAAAAAAAATTTTTTTTTGCGCGGAAATCGTGTTTTTTTCGGTGTATTTCTTAGTAAACTGATGTTCTAGTGCAGTTATCCTCTTCAAAACACCGTTTTCTATCACTCACAGACCAAACAATTGAACAAGGGGACGAGGAGTAACTCATTTATATCGAAATATTGCTGGTGGCCTCTCGCTATATTATGGCCTACATCGCCGCCACCATACCTGATATAAATGACTATAATCTCTTGTAGAAACGTTGTAGAACATAGATTCATGTACCATTGTGTTGCCAAAGAGTTAAGCTATTTTCTGTATGAATAACTCATTTTCCATATTTTTTCGATTTTTTGGTGTATTTAGGCTCAGACTCGGCGGCCTGCGTCCTGTTCAGCCCTCATTTTATCGAAACTCGATTATGGTGACCAGATCAATTCAGCGGCCTCTCCTGCTACTCTCTCTAGCCTTAATCCCATCCATCACCAGGGATTACGTTTATGCCTTGTATTACAACCCAGGATTCCAAATGGCCTGTTACCCCGGGTGTAATGGGTGTAAAATAAACACAGTAGAAAAAGTTTAGACTTATATTATCCTTCACCAATTTAGAACAGCAATATGTACACTATGTACAGTAATAAGTATAGTGCACTCCACGGTAAGCAAAGCAGAAATAGAAGCCACAAGATAGCAGACCGTGCTTCAACCAGCTCTAGAATGGGAATGACAAGGGCAGACAGGAGAGCGGTACCCACATAACCTCTGCGATTGCCAAAACCATCTTCTTATTGGCTAGAACCTGGTCACTAGTTGAACGACGGGGCCCCATCATCAACTCGTAGCAACCTGGTTCGCTGGTTGGGGGAGATAGCCTGTAAATGAGGGTGTGTACATGCGCCAAATAAAGGTTACGTACACTTTGCATGCCACACCCCCACCCCGAGAAGGCTCAGGATTAGGCTGCCACCTCCCAGTGGTAACCGTGCCACCATGGCACAAAATAATGGGACCGCCTTTCCTCTCCACCATCCAACTCTTAGATAGAGCTAAGCTTTTCTCGTGACCAAAAGCCAAACCCTAAACTTAGAGTGAGACAGCAGTCAGACAGGCTAGCATAGGTCCAAGATACAGGCGGACGGTAGCCCATATCCCCTCACTAAAAAAAAACCCCACACCAGGGGATAAAAAAAAAAAAACGTGAAAAGGGGTTACCAAAAATAACATCCTAACCTAAATAAAATATTATACTCTAGATAAAGAGTCTGCCAACATATTTTCTTTGCCGGCAATATATTTAATTGAAATGTTATATGGTTGCAGCCTTAGCGTCCAGCGCATAAGCCTTGTGCTGTTGTTCTTCATGGCTTGGAGATATACTAAAGGATTGTGATCACTGTAGACTGTGACCACCTGCGATGTCTGGCCCACATAAACATCGAAATGCTCCAAAGCCAGTATCAGCGCGAGGGCTTCTTTTTCAATGGTAGAGTAAGCCCTCTGATGTGGCTGGAACTTGGCTAAAAAGTATGCTACAGGCTGCAACTCCTTGTTCCCGATTTGTAATAGTACTGCCCCAACCCCAGACTCACAAGCATCAACCTGTAATGAAAAAGGTTTGGAGAAGTCTGGAGACAAGAGAATGGGTGAAGTACACAATAATCTTTT
>NW_027201615.1:0-8961 GCF_038502225.1 Cherax quadricarinatus
ACTACCAGCACAGTAACTCATACTGACTACCAGCACAGTTACCCATACTGACTACCAGCACACTCATACTGACTACCAGTAGTCACTCATACTGACTACCAGTACAGTCACTCATACTGACTACCAGCACAGTTACCCATACTGACTACCAGCACAGTTACTCATACTGACTACCAGTATAGTTACCCATACTGACTACCAGTGCAGTCACTCATACTGACAACCAGTGCAGTCACTCATACTGACAACCAGTACACTCATACTACCAGCAGTCACTCATACTGACTACCAATACAGTCATACTGACTACCAGCACAGTCATACTGACTACCAATACAGTCACTCATACTGACTACCAGTACAGTCACTCATACTGACTACCAGCACAGTTACCCATACTGACTACCAGTACAGTCACTCATACTGACTACCAGCACAGTTACCCATACTGACTACCAGCACAGTCACTCATACTGACTACCAGCAGTCACTCATACTGACTACCAGCACAGTTACTCATTCTGACTACCAGCAGTCACTCATACTGACTACCAGCAGTCACTCATACTGACTACCAGTACAGTTACCCATAATGACTACCAGTACAGTCACTCATACTGACTACCAGCACAGTCACTCATACTGACTACCAGCACAGTCACTCATACTGACTACCAGCAGTCACTCATACTGACTACCAGCAGTCACTCATACTGACTACCAGCACAGTTACCCATAATGACTACCAGTACACTCATACTGACTACCAATACAGTCACTCATACTGACTACCAGCACAGTTACCCATACTGACTACCAATAGTCACTCATACTGACTACCAGTAGTCACTCATACTGACTAGCAGCACAGTCACTCATACTGACTACCAATACAGTCACTCATACTGACTACCAGCACACTCATACTGACTACCAATACAGTCACTCATACTGACTACCAGCACAGTTACCCATACTGACTACCAATACGGTCACTCATACTGACTGCCAGTACAGTCACTCATACTGACTACCAGCACAGTCACTCATACTGACTACCAGCACAGTTACCCATACTGACTACCAGTAGTCACTCATACTGACTACCAGCAGTCACTCTTACTGACTACCAGCACAGTCACTCATACTGACTACCAGCACAGTCACTCATACTGACTACCAGCACAGTCACTCATACTGACTACCAGCACAGTCAATCATACTACCAGGACAGTCACTCATACTGACTACCAATACAGTCACTCATACTGACTACCAGCACAGTCACTCATACTGACTACCAGCACAGTCACTCATACTACCAGCACAGTCACTCATACTGACTACCAGCACAGTCACTCATATTGACTACCAGCACAGTTACCCATACTGACTACCAGTACAGTCACTCATACTGACTACCAGCACAGTTACCCATACTGACTACCAGTACAGTCACTCATACTACCAGCACAGTTACCCATACTGACTAACAGTACAGTTACCCATACTGACTACCAGCACAGTTACCCATACTGACTACCAGCACAGTTACCCATACTACCAGTACAGTCAGTCACTCATACTGACTACCAGCACAGTTACCCATACTGACTACCAGCACAGTCACTCATACTGACAACCAGCACAGTTACCCATACTACCAGTACAGTCACTCATACTGACTACCAGTACAGTCACTCATACTGACTGCCAGTAGTTACCCATACTGACTACCAGTACACTCATACTGACTACCAGCACAGTCACTCATACTGACTACCAGTACAGTCACTCATACTGACTGCCAGTACAGTCACTTATACTGACTACCAGTATACTCATACTGACTACCAGTGCACTCATACTGACTACCAGCACAGTTACTCATACTGACTACCAGCACAGTTACTCATACTGACTACCAGCACAGTTGCCCACACTGCCAGTATAGTCACTCATACTGACTACCAGCACAGTCACTCATACTGACAACCTGACTACGAGCACAGTTACTCATACTGACTACCAGTACAGTCACTCATACTGACTACCAGTACAGTCACTCATACTGACTACCAGCACAGTTACCCATATTGACTACCAGTACAGTCACTCATACTGACTACCAGTACAGTCACTCATACTGACTACCAGTACAGTCACTCATACTGACTACCAGTACAGTCACTCATACTGACTACCAGTACAGTCCCTCATACTACCAGTACAGTCCCTCATACTGACTACCAGTAGTTACCCATACTGACTACCAGTAGTCACTCATAATGACTAGTACAGTCACTCATACTATCAGTACAGCCACTCATACTACCAGTACAGTCACTCATACTGACTACCAGCACAGTCTCTCATACTGACTACCAGTACAGTCACTCATACTGACTACCAGTACAGTCACTCATACTGACTACCAGTACAGTCACTCATTCTGACTACCAGTACAGTCACTCATACTGACTACCAGTACAGTCACTCATACTGACTACCAATACAGCCACTCATACTACCAGTACAGCCACTCATACTGACTACCAGTACAGCCACTCATACTACCAGTACAGCCACTCATACTGACTACCAGTACAGTCACTCATACTGACTACCAGTACAGTCACTCATACTGACTACCAGTACAGTCACTCATACTGACTACCTGTACAGTCACTCATACTGACTACCAGTACACCCACTCATACTGACTACCAGTACAGCCACTCATACTGACTACCAGTACAGCCACTCATACTGACTACCAGTACAGCCACTCATACTGACAACCAGTACAGTCACTCATACTGACTACCAGTACAGCCACTCATACTGACTACCAGTACAGCCACTCATACTGACTACAAGTACAGTCACTCATACTGACTGCCAGTACAGTCACTCATACTGACTGCCAGTACACTCATACTGACTGCCAGTACAGTCACTCATACTGACTGCCAGTACACTCATACTGACTGCCAATACAGTCACTCATACTGACTGCCAGTACACTCATACTGACTGCCAGTACAGTCACTCATACTACTACTACTACTACTACAGTTACCCATAATACCAGTATAGTCACCCACACTACTAGTACAGTAACCCATAGTATCAGTACAGTCACCCATACTACCAGTACAGTTGCCCATACTACCAGTACAGTCACCCATACTACCAGTACAGTCAGCCATACTACCAGTACAGTCAGCCATACTACCAGTACAGTCAGCCATACTACCAGTACAATTTATCAGTACCGTTACCTATACTACCAGTACAGTTACCCATACTACCAGTACAGTCACACTACCAGTACACTCACAATACCAGTACAGTCACATTACCAGTTCACTCACTACCAGTACACTCACACACAATACCAGTACAGCCACATTACCAGTTCACTCACTACCAGTACACTCACAATACCAGTACACTCACACACTACCAGTACAGTCACGCACACTACCAGTACAGTCACACACTACTAGTACACTCACACACTCCCTGTACAGTCACTACCAGTACACTCACATTACCAGTACACTCACACTACCAGTACATTCTACCAGTACACACAGAACCAATACACTCACACTACCAGTACAGTCACACTACCAGTCTCACATACTACCAGTACACTCACACATACTACCAGGGCACTCACAAACACTACCAGTACACTCACATATACTACCGGTACACTCTCAAACACTACCAGTACACTCACACAACCAGTCCACTCTACTAGTACACACACACTACCAGCACACTCATACTACCAGTACACACTACCAGTACACTCACACTACCAGTAAATTCCCCCAGTACACTCACTACCAGTACACTCACACTACCAGTAAATTCCACCAGTACACTCACTACCAATACACACACACTACCAGTACACTCACACTACCAGTACACTCACACTACCAGTACACTCACACTACCAGTACACTCACACACATTACCAGTCACACATACCAGTACACACACACTACCAGTAAACTCTCACTACCAAAACACTCACTACCAGTAGTCACACTACCAGTACACTCTACCAGTGCACACACACTACCAGTACACACACATACACTACCAGTACACGCACACACTACCAGTACATTCACTACCAGTAGTCTACCAGTACACTCACTACCAGTACAGTCTACCAGTACACACACACTACCAGTACACTCTACCAGTACAGTTACCCAGAGAAACTTTCTATGCTACCTGAAGATGAATATCTCTAAAAGGGGAAAGAGCACTTTGAGCCAAGAGTACGCTAAGAGAACACAATAAGTGTCAGGGGTCCAAGACTGTTCAACAGCCTCCCAGCATACACAAGAGGGAATACCAATAGACCCCTGTGTCTTCAAGAAGACCCTGGACATGCACCTAAAATCAGTACCTGGCCAGCCGGGCTGTAGGTCGTGCGTCAGCTTGCGTGCGGCCAGCAGTTAACAGCCTGGTTGATCAGGCCCTGATCCACCGCGAGGCCTGGTCACAGACCGGGCAGCGGGGACGTTGACCCCGAAACCCTCTCTAGGTACTGACTGGCACAGTGCCAGGCAGCGTTATTTACCTAAGATATAAAGGAGGCGGCATTCACACCCACACTGATCCAAGGAAGGGGAGGGTAGCTCCAGTTACTTGGATCAAAAGCCCCTCTCAGGCATCACCTCTGGAAGATACTAAGTTAACAGGTCAAAATTTAATGGAAGAGAGAGAGAGAGAGAGAGAGAGAGAGAGAGAGAGAGAGAGAGAGAGAGAGAGAGAGAGAGAGAGAGAGAGAGAGAGAGAGAGGCAGAGAGAGAGGCAGAGAGAGAGGCAGAGAGAGAGGCAGAGAGGCAGAGAGAGGCAGAGAGAGCAGAGAGAGATCCCAACAGAACGAGGTGAGGAGTCCACACGCACAACCTGGTTATGGGAAAGAGGTAATTGGCCAGCCCTTTGCTCTGAGCTCGCCACCACCGATTGGAATGCTCTTCTCCAAGGGGATGTTGACAACCAAGTGAAAGCCTTCACTGGACACATCCTTAATCTACAACAAGAACACATTCTTCACCGGCAATATGTGACAAAGCCTACAGATCAGCCTTGGTTTGGCTTTCGTTGTAGAGAGGCTGCTACTGCTAAGTACAAAGCATGGCGAAGGTATAAGAGACATCCTACCACCTATAACAGGAACTTGCACAGGCAAGCCTGTAGGCATATGGGTGACGTTCAAAAGTGGGCCATTCCTAAATGGGAGGTGGACACTAAAAGAAAGCTAGCATCAGGTAGGGTAAGCTCCAAAACCTGGTGGTCCCTGGTCAAGGACAGACAAGGTTATCTGCCTGATGAACTCATTCCACCTCTAAATCGACAGGATGGGACCACCTCTACTAGTAGTCAAGAGAAGGCGGACCTCTTTGCTGAACACTTTGCTACCAAAATGCAAGTTCCTGATCCAGCAAGGGACCCTCCTTGGCTAGCTGCAAGAACTGTGTCAAAACTGTCAGTGGTGACAATAAGGCAGGAGGAGGTGCATTTCCTTCTTAAATCGCTTGACCAAGAAAAGGCTGTGGGCCCAGACAAGTTGAGCCCAAGATTGCTGAGATGATGTGCAAACCAGCTAGCAGCACCTCTAGCTCGCATCTTTCAGCACTGCCTAGTACAGTGTAAATGGCCCTCTCTATGGAAAGAGGCAAATATAGTCCCTGTTCACAAAAAGAAGAGCAGAGCAGAAATCAGCAACTACAGACCAGTGTCACTCCTGTCAATCACTGGTAAGATCCTCGAGACAATAATCTCAAGACAAATGACAGAGTTTTTTGACTACCACTCACTACTTTGTGATTGTCAATATGGCTTCAGGAAAGGTTACTCTGCTGCTGATCTGTTGTTAAACCTCTCCACTAAGTGGTACAAGTCACTGGATGAATCCAAAGTCAGCTGTGTGGTAGCACTGGACATTGCTGGCGCTTTCGACCGGGTGTGGCGCCAGGGCCTCTTAGCAAAACTTCAAGCACTGGGAATTGCAGGCTCTACGTTATGTCTCCTCAGTGATTACCTTCATGGTAGATCTCTAAGTGTAGTTCTCAATGGAACGGAATCAGCAAGACATCCTATTGGGGCAAGTGTTCCACAAGGAAGTGTACTGGGACCATTTTTATGGAATGTCTACTTCAACGACCTTATCTCATCCCAGAATCACATGCATATGCAGATGACTGTACACTGACATTCACTTATCCAAGAGAAGAAATGCCAGCTGCTCTAAGCTACATCAATCACCAGCTGAGAGCTATATCAGCTTGGGGAAATATATGGCAAGTAACATTCGCACCTGAGAAAACGCAAATGATGATCGTCTCTAGTCACCATGATGGTAATGCTGGTGCAGTAGTAAGGATGAATGGGAGGGTGTTGGCACCTGGTGAAGTTGATATCCTTGGGGTGAAATTTGACTCCAAACTAACCATGAAGAACCATGTTATAAATCTTGCAAACAAGGCAGCCAGGAAGCTTACAGCACTTCGCCGTATCTCGCATCTGCCTGACAGTAGGGGTTGCAAGATTCTGGAGAGGCACAAGTACGCTCACACCTTGAGTATGCTCCACTTTCTTGGTTTGCCTGCCCCCCTCTCTCACCTGCGACTGCTTGACAGAGTAGAGAACAGAGCAAGACGTCTCATCTCTCGCCTGGACCCATCCTGGATAGATCTGTCATTTCAGCAGAGCCTTCAACATAGGAGGGATGTGGGTGGCCTTACTGTTATGTACAAGGCCAATGTTGTCAAAGTACCACACTTGGATCCACTTCGATGACAGCGTGAAACAAGCTTTTATGCCACAAGACGGGCAGAAAGCAGCAACTTCACTCTGGCTGTACCCTTCTCCAGAACATCACTCCATCTGAGATCATATATACCCAGGATGACTCGAGTCTGGAACACATTCGTACAGCATAATGATGTCAACGAGATAGTCAATTGATCAAATGAAAATGCTGGCCCACAGATGGCTCCAATTTCATCCTGTTCCCTACTTGTATGTCTCATAATAAAAATGCTTTCAAATGAGCTGATGTAGGTAACAGATCTTAGCTTGCCAATAAAGTTAGGAATCCTTAACCTGTAAATAGCTTGTCAATAAAGCTAGGGATCCTTAACCTTGTCAAACCCTGTGGAAAAAAAAAGAGCGAGCGGAGAAAGAGATGAAAGAGAAAGAAAGAGAAGAGAGGAGACAAGACACATTTAGGGTGTGGGCGGTGGAGAAGATTGGCGTCAAGGGTAAGGCTGACAACACCACCAGGATTGGAATTAGCTTCGTTAGAGCTATCTCACACACACACTCTTTCATTCACTCTCCAACTGTCACAAACACTTTTCGTTCACTCTCAAACTCTGCCACATATTCATTCACTCACATTCACTTTTATTTTTTCAAACTCACTCACTCATACACACTCTCTCACTTACTCTCTCTAACACACACCCTTTACTCATTCATAAAGACGCATCAATAATTATATACATAAATAAATACATTCTTACACTCTCCAACACTCCCATACACACAGACACACACACACACACACACACACACACACACACACACACACACACACACACACACACACACACACACACTTCCATAAACAACACTACTGTCATTGATACTTCCCATGTTTATTGTCTCCTGCTTCTCCTGTCCTTTCTACTTCCCTGCTGAAAATGACAGAATAAAGAGCCGAAGAGTAGTGTTTGCCTTGCTTACTCTAACAGTGGTCTCGTTCAGAGCTTGAAAACCACACACTGGTCCTCTGGGGAAACTTCCTTGGCCTCTAGCCTTTCCAGACGCCACCATGTCGTCTCAGCCTTTATATATTTCCTTCCAGCAGAGCTGGAAGGAAACCTTTGATGCTGCTGTAGCTGATGAACCCTCGCTGGAATGCTAGACGATATCCTCGTTATCCTACTCAGGCTGACACTACTGATGTCTGCCAGCTCAGGCTGACACTACTGAAGTCTCCCAGCTCAGACTGACACATGTCAACACGATGTATGACTCATCCTGTGTGATGTAATATGACAGGGTTATTTGAGAAGTGTTCCAGCCACAGTATCCCGACTTTCATCCTGTACTTATAAGCAAGGCTGTGAAACAAATGAATGCCAGAGGTGAATTTTAAATGGAAGCTTGTTAAACATTTTGCACTCTGGTACAGTTGCTGGATCTTCCTCAAGGACATGTAAGACAACATGTAAACATTTCAAACTTATTGACATTCAGAATACACTTAGCTATACTTGCCCATGTTTAACAACATCATTTTTGCTTGCCATAATTCCCAACGTGAGACGGTGCATTGGAAAGACTAAACGAGAGTGAACAAAGAAAAGAGCAAAGTGAAAAGAATAACTCACACACACAAAGATTTAAGATCAAAAGGGAATAACTGATAAAAGAGTAAGTGACTAATTTACAGTTTCAAGAGCCAAGGTATTCTTGGAGGATCCAAGCCACAGCAAGCGAGTCCCAAAACTTCCAGGCCATGGGTTAAATACCCAGCCGTTCCGTGGGTTTGTTTGCAATCGTGTTATTACAATTTCCTGAGTCGTGTGGTATCTGCGTGCATATATCCTACCAATGATTTACCAGAGAGTACATATATACTCTGAAACAGCTGCATCTACAAGTAACATCTATGAATGAAGACACAAATGCCTTATCAAATCAAACAGATCTGTGACTTGATGAATCCCACTGTGTGGGCGAAACGTAGCCAATAAAGTATCGCATTACAATTGTGCCTTTATCTATCGTGAAGGTATTTTATATCATTTCTCATTTCTCTCCCTCTATGAAGGATGTGGTATATCACTCCGTAGATGTTGACATGAGAGTTCAGCAATTTGGGTAAAGAAGTTTGACAGTGGAAGCAAATAT
>NW_027201616.1:0-8961 GCF_038502225.1 Cherax quadricarinatus
ATCTCCAGGAAGTTGAGAGTGCATCAGCTCCAGGAAACCCGTCCAGAACAGTGAAATGATGTTACATAACTGGTGACATCTTACTGACACTCACTGAGCTGTTACATAACTGGTGACACCTTACTGACACTCGCTGAGCTGTAAGACTCCCTTCCCCAAACGAATGCAGCGGGTTAATAACAACACCTGGAATGCAGCGGGTTAATAACAACACCTGGAATGTAGCGGGTTAATAAACAACACCTGGAATTTAGCGGATTAATAAATAACATCTGGAATGTAGCAGGTTAATAAACAACACCTGGAATGTAGCGGGTTAATAAACAACACCTGGAATGTAACGGGTTAATAAACAACACCTGGAATGTAGCAGGTTAATAAACAACACCTGGAATGTAGCAGGTTAATAAACAACACCTGGAATGTAACAGGTTAATAAATAACACCTGGAATGTAGCAGGTTAATAAACAACACCTGGAATGTAGCAGGTTAATAAACAACACCTGGAATGTAGCAGGTTAATAAACAACACCTGGAATGTAGCGGGTTAAAAAGCAACAACCTACATGGTTATAGAGATGGCAAATCCTGCTTCACAAACTTGTTAAAGTTCTATGACGAGGTTAGAGAAGTGAGGCGATAGAAGAGAGGAATGGCTGGACTATTTCCATAGTTGCCAACTTTAAGAATGATCTTGATGCAGCGTTGATGCTCCTTGATGACCATCAAGGTGAACTGTAAGAATGATCTTGATGCAGCGTTGATGCTCCTTGATGACCATCAAGGTGAACTGTAAGAATGATCTTGATGCAGCGTTGATGCTCCTTGATGATCATCAAGGTGAACTGTAAGAATGATCTTGATGCAGCGTTGATGCTCCTTGATGATCATCAAGGTGAACTGTAAGAATGATCTTGATGCAGCGTTGATGCTCCTTGATGACCATCAAGGTGAACTGTAAGAATGATCTTGATGCAGCGTTGATGCTCCTTGATGATCATCAAGGTGAACTGTAAGAATGATCTTGATGCAGCGTTGACTTGATGATCATCAAGGTTGTATACAAAATGCTCCTTGATGAAAAGGTGAACTGTAAGAATGATCTTGATGCAGCGTTGATGCTCCTTGATGATCATCAAGGTGAACTGTAAGAATGATCTTGATGCAGCGTTGATGCTCCTTGATGACCATCAAGGTGAACTGTAAGAATGATCTTGATGCAGCGTTGATGCTCCTTGATGACCATCAAGGTGAACTAAAACTGTATCTTTGGTCATTATAATATACTTGTACTTGCATTACACTAAGGATGATTTAGAACACTTATTGTATACAAAAATAAAAAACTAAGAAATGATAAGTACTATACAAGTTAGAACTGTCCAGGCATGACTTGACCTGCTGACCTGACTCACTTTTTGACAGTAACCTGGTCACCATGCTGACTCTTATTGCTGATCTAACCTGGTCACCATGCTGACTCTTATTGCTGATCTAACCTGGTCACCATGCTGATCCTTATTGCTGATCTAACCTGGCCAGCATGCTGACTCATATTGCTGATCTAACCTGGTCACCATGCTGACTCATTTGCTGATCTAACCTGGTCACCATGCTGATTCTTGTTGCTGACTTAACCTGGCCACTATTGCGACCCCTGAATGGGTCACAATGAATATAATGTATATTACCTGTTCATATAATTTTATATTGCTTATATTTGCGATATTAGCTAAATCGTAAATATATTGCTTTATATTATTATTTGACTTAGTTATATTATTAGGTAGGATGTAACATTTATATATATTATTCAGTGCTCATAGCTCAAGTGTTAAGTAGCTGACGGCCTTGTCTAACAAGCGTTTCGCTCGTTACGCTGCTGGCTTCTCTGTGTTGCTGGGCCATCAAGTATTCACCACCGAGGTTCTTCACTGCTGCCGCCGTTTTGTCCATTACTTTAACGTGTAAGAATTGTAACAAAATCCTGCTCGATTCTTGAACATTTTTTGTTCAAGAATTCATTGAGTGTCAGGGTAACAACAAGTCCTCGTCCGGATATCCTATTCACAAAGAAAACAGCAATACTTAGTGTAGCCTCGTTGCTGCAGTACAAGCAACTTCAGCCACCACGAAGCTTCCACTGTTGTTTGTTGCGAGGGAAAAGTCAGTTCTGCACAAATATAATAAAAGTTATCAATGCTGTTCACGCAGTTATGTGGCATCTTCTTCCAAATTTAGCTGAAAATGTCAACATCCAAAGCAAATAGGAAACTGAGTTTGACACGCGAGCACTGCATGACTTACGGGAATGTACTGATATAGTCTAGTAAGAAATTAGGCTAATATAGTATCTAAATTTTGTCGTCAGACTTGACTTAAAAACAAACGTTGCCATAACCAAAGAAAGTTGTACAATTGGTTGTCCTTTCAGCAGCAGCCCGACCCCATCATCACCTCCATTCCTGTTACTTTGATTGATTAATGGCACCATCAATGTTCTGTTGTTCCTGTTACTTTGATTGATTCATGGCACCATCAATGTTCTGTTGTTCCCTCCATTCCTGTTACTTTGATTGATTAATGGCACCATCAATGTTCTGCTGTTCCCTCCATTCCTGTTACTTTGATTGATTAATGGCACCATCAATGTTCTGTTGTTCCCTCCATTCCTGTTACTTTGATTGATTCATGGCACCATCAATGTTCTGTTGTTCCCTCCATTCCTGTTACTTTGATTGATTCATGGCACCATCAATGTTCTGTTGTTCCCTCCATTCCTGTTACTTTGATTGATTCATGGCACCATCAATGTTCTGTTGTTCCCTCCATTCCTGTTACTTTGATTGATTCATGGCACCATCAATGTTCTGTTGTTCCCTCCATTCCTGTTACTTTGATTGATTCATGGCACCATCAATGTTCTGTTGTTCCCTCCATTCCTGTTACTTAGTGGTCATTCAAAAATAATTGAAAATAATTCACTGATGTTGGAAAAAGTCTTGTTTATTCCCTTGGTGATTGTTGTATTGTTTATATAATGTAACTCCATAGACAAATATTAATGAAGTTCACACAAGTTATTCTCCAATGAAAGGTCACCTACCACAGTAATGTAAACAATGAAAGGTCACCTACCACAGTAATGTAAACAATGAAAGGTCACCTACCACAGTAATGTAAACAATGAAAGGTCACCTACCACAGTAATGTAAACAATGAAAGGTCACCTACCACAGTAATGTAAACAATGAAAGGTCACCTACCACAGTAATGTAAACAATGAAAGGTCACCTACCACAGTAATGTAAACAATGAAAGGTCACCTACCACAGTAATGTAAACAATGAAAGGTCACCTACCACAGTAATGTAAACAATGAAAGTCACCCTCCACCAGTCCATCACACTCACCACCAGTCCATCACACTCACCACCAGTCCACCAGCCTCACTAACAGTACAATAACACAGAAGACCAGTACAGTACAATAACACAGAAGACCAGTACAGTACAATAACACAGAAGACCAGTACAGTACAATAACACAGAAGACCAGTATAGTACAATAACACAGAAGACCAGTATAGTACAATAACACAGAAGACCAGTATAGTACAATAACACAGAAGACCAGTATAGTACAATAACACAGAAGACCAGTATAGTACAATAACACAGAAGACCAGTATAGTACAATAACACAGAAGACCAGTATAGTACAATAACACAGAAGACCAGTATAGTACAATAACACAGAAGACCAGTATAGTACAATAACACAGAAGACCAGTATAGTACAATAACACAGAAGACCAGTATAGTACAATAACACAGAAGACCAGTATAGTACAATAACACAGAAGACCAGTATAGTACAATAACACAGAAGACCAGTATAGTACAATAACACAGAAGACCAGTATAGTACAATAACACAGAAGACCAGTATAGTACAATAACACAGACCAGTACAGTACAATAACACAGAAGACCAGTATAGTACAATAACACAGAAGACCAGTACAGTGTGTGACACCTTCCAGAGTAAAGTAAGTGGTGGGACACCTCCCAGAGTAAGGTAAGTGGTGTGACACCAGCCAGACCATCTGTTTGACATCTGATTCTTTTATTGTCCGCCTCAGATATTCCCCCTTCCCCACTTCCCCAAGGTATTCTCGCTTTTCCCAGGTCCATGTGTTCAGGAGTCCATCTGTGTCCCCTCAGACAGAGACAGGTTATTCCAGAGAGGGGGCACAGAAACAAGTGGTCACAATTGGAGGTTGAAGACCCAGATGAGTCAAAGGGATGTTAAGAAGTATTTCTTCAGTCATAGAGTAGTCAAGAAGTGAAATATCCTAGCAAGTGAGGTAGTGGAGGCAGGAACGATACATAGCTTTAAGATGAGGTATGATAAAGCTCATGGAGCAGAGAGAGAGAGGACCGAATAAAGATAGTGTGTGGAAGTGAATGACGAGGAGAGAGAAGATAGCGAGGAGGAGGAGGAAGTAGTAGCGGATAAACACACATATATGAACACGGAACTTCCTGAGTTTATAAGATCTACTTATCTTGGGACAGAAAGAAGAAACAAGTAATTTATTAACTATCCATCAACATAATTTCAACCATCCGTCACTATAACTCACAAATATGTAGCACCAGGTGTCACACCACTTACCTTAACCAATAAAAGAATCAGATGGCAAACAGATGGTCTGGCTGGCTGGGAGGTTCCTCTCTTCTGGCTGGCTGGGAGGTTCCTCTCTTCTGGCTGGCTGGGAGGTTCCTCTCTTCTGGCTGGCTGGGAGGTTCCTCTCTTCTGGCTGGCTGGGAGGTTCCTCTCTTCTGGCTGGCTGGGAGGTTCCTCTCTTCTGGCTGGCTGGGAGGTTCCTCTCTTCTGGCTGGCTGGGAGGTTCCTCTCTTCTGGCTGGCTGGGAGGTTCCTCTCTTCTGGCTGGCTGGGAGGTTCCTCTCTTCTGGCTGGCTGGGAGGTTCCTCTCTTCTGGCTGGCTGGGAGGTTCCTCTCTTCTGGCTGGCTGGGAGGTTCCTCTCTTCTGGCTGGCTGGGAGGTTCCTCTCTTCTGGCTGGCTGGGAGGTTCCTCTCTTCTGGCTGGCTGGGAGGTTCCTCTCTTCTGGCTGGCTGGGAGGTTCCTCTCTTCTGGCTGGCTGGGAGGTTCCTCTCTTCTGGCTGGCTGGGAGGTTCCTCTCTTCTGGCTGGCTGGGAGGTTCCTCTCTTCTGGCTGGCTGGGAGGTTCCTCTCTTCTGGCTGGCTGGGAGGTTCCTCTCTTCTGGCTGGCTGGGAGGTTCCTCTCTTCTGGCTGGCTGGGAGGTTCCTCTCTTCTGGCTGGCTGGGAGGTTCCTCTCTTCTGGCTGGCTGGGAGGTTCCTCTCTTCTGGCTGGCTGGGAGGTTCCTCTCTTCTGGCTGGCTGGGAGGTTCCTCTCTTCTGGCTGGCTGGGAGGTTCCTCTCTTCTGGCTGGCTGGGAGGTTCCTCTCTTCTGGCTGGCTGGGAGGTTCCTCTCTTCTGGCTGGCTGGGAGGTTCCTCTCTTCTGGCTGGCTGGGAGGTTCCTCTCTTCTGGCTGGCTGGGAGGTTCCTCTCTTCTGGCTGGCTGGGAGGTTCCTCTCTTCTGGCTGGCTGGGAGGTTCCTCTCTTCTGGCTGGCTGGGAGGTTCCTCTCTTCTGGCTGGCTGGGAGGTTCCTCTCTTCTGGCTGGCTGGGAGGTTCCTCTCTTCTGGCTGGCTGGGAGGTTCCTCTCTTCTGGCTGGCTGGGAGGTTCCTCTCTTCTGGCTGGCTGGGAGGTTCCTCTCTTCTGGCTGGCTGGGAGGTTCCTCTCTTCTGGCTGGCTGGGAGGTTCCTCTCTTCTGGCTGGCTGGGAGGTTCCTCTCTTCTGGCTGGCTGGGAGGTTCCTCTCTTCTGGCTGGCTGGGAGGTTCCTCTCTTCTGGCTGGCTGGGAGGTTCCTCTCTTCTGGCTGGCTGGGAGGTTCCTCTCTTCTGGCTGGCTGGGAGGTTCCTCTCTTCTGGCTGGCTGGGAGGTTCCTCTCTTCTGGCTGGCTGGGAGGTTCCTCTCTTCTGGCTGGCTGGGAGGTTCCTCTCTTCTGGCTGGCTGGGAGGTTCCTCTCTTCTGGCTGGCTGGGAGGTTCCTCTCTTCTGGCTGGCTGGGAGGTTCCTCTCTTCTGGCTGGCTGGGAGGTTCCTCTCTTCTGGCTGGCTGGGAGGTTCCTCTCTTCTGGCTGGCTGGGAGGTTCCTCTCTTCTGGCTGGCTGGGAGGTTCCTCTCTTCTGGCTGGCTGGGAGGTTCCTCTCTTCTGGCTGGCTGGGAGGTTCCTCTCTTCTGGCTGGCTGGGAGGTTCCTCTCTTCTGGCTGGCTGGGAGGTTCCTCTCTTCTGGCTGGCTGGGAGGTTCCTCTCTTCTGGCTGGCTGGGAGGTTCCTCTCTTCTGGCTGGCTGGGAGGTTCCTCTCTTCTGGCTGGCTGGGAGGTTCCTCTCTTCTGGCTGGCTGGGAGGTTCCTCTCTTCTGGCTGGCTGGGAGGTTCCTCTCTTCTGGCTGGCTGGGAGGTTCCTCTCTTCTGGCTGGCTGGGAGGTTCCTCTCTTCTGGCTGGCTGGGAGGTTCCTCTCTTCTGGCTGGCTGGGAGGTTCCTCTCTTCTGGCTGGCTGGGAGGTTCCTCTCTTCTGGCTGGCTGGGAGGTTCCTCTCTTCTGGCTGGCTGGGAGGTTCCTCTCTTCTGGCTGGCTGGGAGGTTCCTCTCTTCTGGCTGGCTGGGAGGTTCCTCTCTTCTGGCTGGCTGGGAGGTTCCTCTCTTCTGGCTGGCTGGGAGGTTCCTCTCTTCTGGCTGGCTGGGAGGTTCCTCTCTTCTGGCTGGCTGGGAGGTTCCTCTCTTCTGGCTGGCTGGGAGGTTCCTCTCTTCTGGCTGGCTGGGAGGTTCCTCTCTTCTGGCTGGCTGGGAGGTTCCTCTCTTCTGGCTGGCTGGGAGGTTCCTCTCTTCTGGCTGGCTGGGAGGTTCCTCTCTTCTGGCTGGCTGGGAGGTTCCTCTCTTCTGGCTGGCTGGGAGGTTCCTCTCTTCTGGCTGGCTGGGAGGTTCCTCTCTTCTGGCTGGCTGGGAGGTTCCTCTCTTCTGGCTGGCTGGGAGGTTCCTCTCTTCTGGCTGGCTGGGAGGTTCCTCTCTTCTGGCTGGCTGGGAGGTTCCTCTCTTCTGGCTGGCTGGGAGGTTCCTCTCTTCTGGCTGGCTGGGAGGTTCCTCTCTTCTGGCTGGCTGGGAGGTTCCTCTCTTCTGGCTGGCTGGGAGGTTCCTCTCTTCTGGCTGGCTGGGAGGTTCCTCTCTTCTGGCTGGCTGGGAGGTTCCTCTCTTCTGGCTGGCTGGGAGGTTCCTCTCTTCTGGCTGGCTGGGAGGTTCCTCTCTTCTGGCTGGCTGGGAGGTTCCTCTCTTCTGGCTGGCTGGGAGGTTCCTCTCTTCTGGCTGGCTGGGAGGTTCCTCTCTTCTGGCTGGCTGGGAGGTTCCTCTCTTCTGGCTGGCTGGGAGGTTCCTCTCTTCTGGCTGGCTGGGAGGTTCCTCTCTTCTGGCTGGCTGGGAGGTTCCTCTCTTCTGGCTGGCTGGGAGGTTCCTCTCTTCTGGCTGGCTGGGAGGTTCCTCTCTTCTGGCTGGCTGGGAGGTTATTATTGTACTTATTTATGTGTCACTATACTGTTTTGTGTCTCAGTTTACTGTTTTATGTGTTTCTTCAGTGTTTTATGTGTCACTTAACTGCTTTATATTTATTATACTGTTTTAAGAGTTACTTTATTGTATTGTTTGTTACTATACTGTTTAATGTGTTACTCTAATACCAGATGACTTTATACAGTTTAGAATTAACAAATAAACCGCTGTCTAAAATTTTTACCAGCAGAGTTCTGCCAGCACTCTATTTCCAGCAGAAACCTACCAGAGGTCTTCTACCAATAATCTTCTGGTAACAATCCTTCCAGTAGTAGTCTTCCAGGAGTGTCCAGTCTTACACACTTGAATCCTTCCAACAGAATCCTAACTAAAGAATCTTACTAGTAAGTGATCTATCAGGTATTTATCAAACAGGTTACATACGGTGTTACTAACTCTGGTGTAGTAGACAGTCTTTATATACATCAAACACAAGGATGGTGGTGGTGGTGGTAGTGGTGGTGGTCGTGGTGGTGGTGGTGGTGGTGGTCGTGGTGGTGGTGGTAGTGGTTGGTGGTAGTTGGTGGTGGTTGGTGGCGGTGGTGGTGGTGGTTGTTGGTGGTGGTGGCGGCGGCGGTGGTTGGTGGTGGTGGTGGTGAAGGTGGTGGTGGTGGTGGTGGTGGTTGGTGGTGGTGGTGGTGGTGGTTGGTGGTGGTGGTGGCGGTGGTTAGTGGTGGTGATGGTGGCGGTGTTGGTTGGTGGTCGTGAAGGTGGTGGTGGTGGCGGTGGTGGTGAAGGTGGTGGTGGTGGTGAAAAACACACTGATATATATATGTTAACACTGATGCATCACAGTACATAACAACAGTATGGGAGACATTATCACACAGTTGTACTGGCCAGGTTGTGGCAACACACAGTCGTACTGGCCAGGTTGTGGCAACACACAGTCGTACTGGCCAGGTTGTGGCAACACACAGTCGTACTGGCCAGGTTGTGGCAACACACAGTCGTACTGGCCAGGTTGTGGCAACACACAGTCGTACTGGCCAGGTTGTGGCAACACACAGTCGTACTGGCCAGGTTGTGGCAACACACAGTCGTACTGGCCAGGTTGTGGCAACACACAGTCGTACTGGCCAGGTTGTGGCAACACACAGTCGTACTGGCCAGGTTGTGGCAACACACAGTCGTACTGGCCAGGTTGTGGCAACACACAGTCGTACTGGCCAGGTTGTGGCAACACACAGTCGTACTGGCCAGGTTGTGGCAACACACAGTCGTACTGGCCAGGTTGTGGCAACACACAGTCGTACTGGCCAGGTTGTG
>NW_027201617.1:0-8929 GCF_038502225.1 Cherax quadricarinatus
TGAAACAGAAACCTGTAACTGTTTTGCATGATGGTAGGATTGATGGTGTCTTTTTCTGTCTCATAAAAACGCTAGATAACAGGGATATCTTGCTACTCCTACTTACACTTTGGTCACACTTCACAGACATGCACACATTATATATATATATATATATATATATATATATATATATATATATATATATATATAATATATATATATATATATATAATATATATATATATATATAATATATATAATATATATATAATATATATAATATATATATATATATATATATAATATATCTATATATAATATATATATATATATATATATATATATATATATATATATATATATATATATATATATATATATATATATATAATATATATAATATATATATATATATATTATATATATATATATAATATATATAATATATATATATATATATTATATATATATATATAATATATATAATATATATATATTATATAATATATAAAATATATATATATATATATATATATATATATATATATATATATATTATATATAATATATATATATATATATATATATATATATATATATATATATATAATATATATATATATATATATATATATATATATATAATATATATAATATATATATATATATATATATATATATATATATATATATATATATATATATATATATATATATAATATATATATATATATATATATATATATATATATATATATATATATATATATATATATATATATATATATATATATATATATATATATATATATATTCGCATACATACATCTAGGTTTTTCTCCTTTTTCTAATTAGCTCTTGTTCTTCTTTATTTCTTCTATTTGTCCATGGGGAAGTGGAAAAAAATCTTTCCTCTGTAAGAAATGAGTGTCGTATGAGGCGATTAAAATGCCGGGAGCGATGGGTTAGTAACCCCTTCTCCTGTAGACATTTACTAAAAAAGAGAAGAAAAACTTTATAAAACTGGGATGCTTGAATGTGCATGGATATAGTGCGGATGACAAGAAACAAATGATTGCTGATGTTATGAATGAAAAGAAGTTGAATGTCCTGGCCCTAAGCGAAACAAAGCTGAAGAGGGTAGGGGAGTTTCGGCGGGGGGAAATAAATGGGATTAAATCTGGAGTATCTGAGAGAGTTAGAGCTAAGGAAGGGGTAGCAGTAATGTTGAAGGATCAGTTATGGAAGGAAAGAGAACATGAATGCATAAATTCAAGAATTATGTGGATTAAAGTAATGGTTGGATGCGAAAAGTGGGTCATAATAAGCGTGTATACAACAGGAGAAGAGAGGAATGTAGAGGAGAGAGAAAGATTTTGGGAGATGTTAAGTGAATGTATAGGAACCTTTGAACCAAGTGAGAGAGTAATTGTGGTAGGGGACCTAAATGCTAAAGTGGGAGAAACTTTTAGAGAGGGTGTGGTAGGTAAGTTTGGGGTGCCAGGTGTAAATGATAATGGGAGCCCTTTGATTGAACTTTGTATAGAAAGGGGTTTAGTTATAGGTAATACATATTTTAAGAAAAAGAGGATAAATAAGTATACAATATATGATGTAGGTCGATTATTATTATTATAATCCAAAAGAAGCGCTAAGCTACAAGGGCTATACAGTGCTGCAGGGCAGGAAGGAAGCGAGGGCATCAGGTGGCAAAAGGGAGGTGGATGAGTAATAGGTTACGGATAACAGCGGAGCAGTGGATGGTGAAAGGGTAAAGGGCAGCAAGGGACTGAGCTAGAAAGGGCTGAGGGGAGTGCATAAGGAATCATCATCAGAGTTTGTGGAGTAAATCAGTCGTTGTCAAGAAGTCAATGAGAGAGTCAGGATTAAAGGAGGTTCCATCAGCAAGAAGTGAAGGTAAAGAGAGAGTAGTAGAACGAAGACGGCATTGGAGGTAAATTCTGCGTGCTCGTTGATAGAGAGGGCAGTCTAACAGAATGTGGCTAATCGATACTGGAACTTGACACTGCTCACAGAGAGGTACAGGGTGCCTCTCCATGAGATACCCGTGAGTAAGACGAGTGTGGCCAATGCGAAGACGGGAGAGAGTGGTCTCCCAACCACGGCACTGATGACAAGAAGACGGCCAGTAACCTATGCTCGGTTTAACAGAATGAAGTTTGTTACCAAGCAGAGTTGACCAACGTTGTTGCCAACGGGCGCGAAGGTGGGCAGCTATTGTAGCAAAATAGTCCAGAAATGGAACACCTCTATAGGAAATTGGTAGGTCATGTACTGCTGACCGCGCAGCAGTGTCTGCCTGTTCATTGCCCTGTACGTCGACATGACCAGGGACCCAACAAAAAATAATATCTTTATGCTTCATAGAGATACGGCGTAGCCAAAGTTGGATACGGAGAACTAGGGGGTGAGATGTATCAAATTTTCGTATAGCCTATAGAGCACTAAGGGAGTCTGAGACTACCACAAATGATGACACAGGCATAGATGCGATACGAATAAGTGCTGCAAGAATGGCATACAGTTCAGCAGTAGAAATGCTAGCCGAAGATAGTAAATGCCCCTGCACGACGCTGTCCGGAAACACTGCTGCGAATCCGACGCCGTCTGAAGACTTAGAGCCATCTGTGTGCACAGCGGTGGCATGAGAATGGGAGTGGAAGTGATCAAGAAAAAGAGAGCGGGAAGCCGCCGTAGGCAGTTGAGCTTTCGAGCAAGGGAGTGAGAAAGAACAGACCCGAACAGCTGGAACTTCCCAGGGGGGTAGGGAAAAGTGAGATGCTACATGAACATATAAAGGTGGTAACTGAAGGAAGACAAGAGTGAATGTAGGCGAAGAGAAAAGGGACGGAGCAAACAGGGGTGGCGAACGAATAAAGAATGTCTACTAATATCGGTGACCATTCTATAAATGGAAGGATTGTGGAGATCGTGAGAGCATACATAGTAGCGAAGGCAATGGGCATCACGGCGATCAGACAAGGATGGAACATTCGCTTCTGCATAGAGGCTCTCAACAGGGGAAGAGCAAAAAGCACCAAGTCACAAACGTAATCATTGGTGATGGATAGAGTTAAGGCTAGCGAGAGTAGCAGGAGAGGCCGTGGAATAAATCTGGTCACCATAATCGAGTTTCGATAAAACGAGGGCTGAATGTAGGCGAAGCAGAGTTCGACGATCAGCTCCCCAGGAAAGATGAGCAAGGGTTTTAAGAAGGTTTAGCCGGCTGTGACAAGTTGCCTTCAGAGAGGTAATGTGAGGATTCCAGGATAACCTACGGTCAAAGAGAAGGCCCAGAAACCTGACTGTATCACGTTCGGGGATACGGGAGCCATAGAGATACAAAGGATGATCGGAGATAACGGAGCCTCTAGTGAAAGTAATTTGGTGAGTTTTGGTACTTGAAAATTTAAACCCATGCGTGGTGGCCCAAGTGGAAACACGGTCGACAGCATGCTGGAGAGAAACTGCAATAAGATGACAGTCAGCGCCTGCACAAGCAATAGCGAAGTTATCAACATAGAGTGATGACCAAATATTGGGTGGAAGAACAGAGGCCAAATCATTTATAGCAAGGAGAAAAAGTGTTGTGCTTAGAACACATCCCTGAGGGACACCTTCAGCTTGGACGAAGTCCGGGGAAAGAACATTATTGACTCGAACACGGAAATGTCTGTCAGTTAAAAAGTTCTTAAGGAAGGATGGTAGATTGCCTCGGAGGCCTAAGGAATGGGCCTGGGCCAAAATATTATACCTCCAAGTTGTGTCATATGCCTTCTCAAGGTCAAAAAATATAACAATAACTGAGTGATTATTCGCAAAGGCATTACGAACATACGTGTTCAAGCGTAGTAAGGGGTCTATGGTAGAACGACCCTTACGAAAGCCATATTGACTAGCGGAGAGACTGTTGTGTGTCTCTAAATACCACATTAAACGTCGAATTACGAGACGTTCCATCACTTTGGAAACTGCACTAGTAAGAGCGATGGGACGATAGTGGGAGGCATCATGTCCTGTAGTACCCGGTTTGCGGAAAGGGAGAACAATAGCAGATTTCCACAGCTGGGGAAGAACTCCTTGTGCCCAAATAAGATTGAAGAGGTGTAAGAGGACTACAGGGGATAACCGATGTAAATGTTGTAACATACGAATATGAATGTCGTCAGGCCCAGCTGCCGATGATCGGCAAGCTGAGAGCGTTGCCTCTAGTTCTTGAAGTGTAAAAGGCACATTATACTGCTCTCTGAGAGAATAAAAGTCCAAGGGTACTAACTCTCTGGCAGACTTTGAGGAAAGAAACGAGGGGCATAGATGGAGCCTTCGGGAAATACGGACCAGATGTGTGCCAAGTTCAATGGCAACGTCGAGAGGGTTTGCTACATCAACAGCAGCGACCTGTAGAACAGGAGCCGGGTCAGGAGAGTATTTACCACTCAATTCCCTCACTTTTTTCCAGACTGCACTCATAGAAGAAGCAGAGGTGATGGTGGAAACAGTCTTGCCAACAAGTGCATTTAGCTTCACGGATGACACGGTGAGCAATCGCGGTTCTATTGTACCGGTACCTACCCCATGCAGCGCGTTTCAAACGTACTGCACGAGCACAAGCAGGAGACCACCAAGGCACGCACTTCTGAGAATGCCTGCCTGAGGTTTGGGGTATAGAATGAGAAGCTGCAGTATAAACTGACGTCGAGAAGAGGTGTTAGGAGCTCATCAATGGAGGATGAAGAAGGAACCTCACTAAAAGCAGTGAGGTGTGAGTAAAGATCCCAATTTGCCCTATCAAATTGCCAGCGAGGGCTACGGAAAGGTTGTGAATAGTAAGGAGAAGTAAGAATGATTGGAAAATGATCACTGTCATGTAAGTCCGGTAGAATAGACCAGGTGAAGTCTAGTGCAGTGGAGGAAGAGCAGACTGATAGATCGATGCAAGAGAGAGTATGAGTACGAGGATCAAAATGGGTGGGAGTACCGGTATTTAAAACATGGAGGGGGTGAGAGGCGAGAAAAGCCTCCAACTGGATGCCACGTGAGTCACAATGAGACCCCTCCCAGAGGAAATGGTGAGCATTAAAATCACCAAGTAGCAGAAGTGGTGGTGGTAAGGATGAAACAAGAAAGGCAAAGTCTGGGATAGAAAATGCTCGAGAAGGAGAGAGATATAAAGAACATATTGTAAACCACTTATTCAAGTGGATACGCGCTGCAGTGTAATGCAGCGAGGAATGGACAAATAGTTGACAGTACAGAATATCATTGCGTAGAAGAAGGGCACTTTCATTAAAGGTCCCATCTGAGAAAGGATCCGAAGAATACAATAAATTATAGCCTGAGACAGGTTGGAAAACAGCCGAGTGCAATTTTGGTTCTGGTAAGCAAGCACCAACAGGAGAAAACCTGGAAAGCAACATCTGAAGCTCACCCCGATTACCCCTGAGGCCGCGGATATTCCACTGCAAATAGGCCATGATTGGCGATGAAGAAAATGCCAGAAATCTGTAGGTAAAGGCACCTACGGACTAGAGGGGTTAGAAAAGTCAACGTGTGGTGGCATTGGAAGACGTTCAAGCAGCGAAGGAACGGAGCGTTGCGAAGAATGGGGTTGTGAAGATGGAGGAGAGGGAAGAGAAGGAACAGGAAGTGAATCAGTGTCCATTGAAGGTTTAGTCTCTGCAATATATTCTGAAATGGCTTCAAGTGTTTCTGAATTCAAAAATGTATGGGAGACCATATTGGAGATAGAAGGAGGAGGGTGAGTAAAGATTGGGACAGTAATGGACTGTACCAAAGTAGAGGGGGAGGGAAGAGTGTAAGGGACTGGAGATGAAGTGTGGGGGGGACAGAAGAGGCAGAAACCTGGGAGGTGTCAGAAGAGGGAGAACTTGGGAGGGGACGGGGGTGGAAGGCATAGTACGAGGAGGAGGAGGGTGAATCTCCACACTTGTAATAGAGCCAGAGAGGGGGGAAGAACTAGGTACAGAGACTGGAAAGGTAAAGTGTGGAGGTGGAAGAAGGGAAGGAAGGGGCAAAGAAGATTTGAGCAATGTGGATTTTTTGGACTTCTGAGAAGTAGAGGGGCGATTGGTATTAGGTGTCATACGAGGTCTTGTCGATACTGGGGCGTGTGAGGAAGGACACGAAGATGTGAGAACAGACTGAGTTGTAGTCGGGACGTCAGAGCCAAGGACAGCTGGAGTGGCTATGGGAGGTGTAACAACAGAGGAGGCTGCAGAAGATGGGCCCCCAGAAGTGGGGATGTTTGGAAACACGAGAATAAGAAACACGGGGTCGTCTCCCTTGGAGGCAGAGACGAGTAACTGCCATAGCATAAGGGAGACCTTCTGCCTCTTTGAGGCAACGGATTTCACATTCATTTAAGTAGATCTGGCAACGGCGGGAGTACGAAGGGTGAGCTTCATTACAATTAAGGCAAGATGGAGGTTGACTACAAGATGTATTAGAATGGTCGTCGGCACCACAGACTGGGCATTCAGCCATAGATCTGCAATATTTCGCTGGGTGACCAAAACGCCAGCAATTTCTACTTTGTTGCGGTGTAGGTATCACCTTTCGAACTTGTAACCGATGTCCCGCGACATATACAGAGGACGGGAGTTCTCGGCTGTCAAAAGTTAAACGAGCCACATTGCAAGGGTAACGTCTCCGCCCCCGGGCAGGAAGGACATAAGTGTCTACTTTGAGGATTGGGAGATCCTGGAGTTCCAGCTGTTCAAGAATGTCATTGCCACATGACTGGAAATTCTGTTGAACTATGGTATGGGGCAGAATGACAGTACCACTACAAGAATTGAGAGAAAGATGTTTTTCAATAGTGATAGTAGTATCGATATTCGAAAGGAGAGAAAGATCATGAGCTTGGGTAGCATTCTGGACAGTGATGATGCGCGTACCGCTCTTGAGAGCATGAAATGAAATATCTCTACCAACGTGACGCAGGAGCGCTTTGCCAATAGTATGGTCAGAAAGGTAGGCAGAAGAAGAAGTCGGTCTTAAAGTAAATAATTTAGTCCATTGTGTGGTCCGAAACTGAGCGTGGAGAGGGAGTGCTTGATGTGTCGGTCTTTTCCGAGTAGAATGGGAAGGTAACGAAGGAGCATCATCAGGAGATTGACGTTGATGTTTAGGAGTAGGACCGGAGTTGATCTGGCGTGAAATGGGCGGCCGATTCGAAAATTGCCGTACCGTAGAGGGAGAAGCCGGAAGCATAGTCAAAGGAGAGCAGAGTTCAGACAAATCGAAGGAGTCAGTCGAAGCCCCGGTACCTGAAGTGGGTGAGGAAACAGCACCAGCAAGAGGTACAGGGGCATCAGGAGTGTCCCAAGAGTGGTCTAAACACAAGGCAGGGTCAGAATGGGGTGCGGTATCAAGAAGGGGCCCGGGGGTAGTGGGTTCATGGATTGGGTTCTCCATGGTTAGGTTACTCCTTTGCTTTTTGTTTTTAGGAAAAAAAAAGAAAGAAAAGAAAAAGAAAAAAAAGAATAAAAAAAGGGGGGAGCGGGGAGGAATAGTTCCCAGGAGGAATGAAAGGTCAGTGCCCAAGAGGACCTCAGCACCACTAGTAGTGCAGATGCAGCATAGAACCCGTGCTATAAACTACCCTTCATGCCAGTAAACCAGCAATCCGGGATAGCAACCTCACATCTACCGAGCTACCTCGGTGGACAAAAGAGAGGGCGGCCGGATATCCGCCACAAAGTGTACCTCCTTCGGCCACCACCCCTGGAATCCGAAAGGTGGCTTCCAGAGATACACCCGTCGCCCGAAAGACACCCAAGCTACTCCGGGATACCGGAGAGGGATCGGGACATCCCCAGGCGATCCAGATTCCACGGCAAACTACGCCACCGCCAAGAACCTCAATGGAATAGGATGGACCCCGGTGTCCTTTCCCCTACCTAGGAACTAGCGCACCTGTGGGAGAAATCCCAAAGGCCAAAAAGAGGAAGGGCAAAAGGGAGGGGTGGGGAGGAGGAGGAGGAATGGAAAAATGGGAGGATGGGGAGAATGGGATAGGGGAGGGGAGAATGGGGGGTAATTAGGTTTGGTCTGAGGAAGAAGACCGACAGGTCTAATTCCTCAGACCAAGAGCCTCTTCACCACGCCAAGGAGCCCCCCTTGAAGAGGATGTAGGGTGAAATGACAGTAGTTTGTTGGATTATGTATTGGTAGCTAAAAGACTGTTGAGTAGACTTCAGGATGTACATGTTTATAGAGGGGCCACAGATATATCAGACCACTTTTTAGTTGTAGCTACACTGAGTGTAAAAGGTAGATAGGATACAAGGAGAATAGAAGCATCAGGGAATAGAGAGGTGAAGGTTTATAAACTAAAAGAAGAGCAGTTAGGGTAAGATATAAACAACTACTGGAGGATAGATGGGCTAATGAGAGCATAGGCAATGAGGTCGAAGAGGTATGGGGTAGGTTTAAACATGTAGTGTTAGAGTGTCAGCAGAAGTTTGTGGTTACAGGAAAGTGGGTGTGGGAGGGAAGAGGAGCGATTGGTGGAATGATGATGTAAAAAGAGTAGTAAGGGAGAAAAGGTAGCGTATGAGAAGTTTTTACAAAGTAGAAGTGTTGCAAGGAGAGAAGAGTATATGGAGAAAAAGAGAGAGGTTAAGAGAGTGGTGAAGCAATGTAAAAAGAGAGCAAATGAGAGAGCGGGTGAGACGTTATCAACAAATTTTGTTGAAAATAAGAAAAAGTTTTGGAGATTAACAAGTTAAGGAAGCCTAGAGAACAAATGGATTTGTCAGTTAAAAATAGGATAGGAGAGTTATTAAATGGAGAGTTAGATGTATTGGGAAGATGGAGTGAAAATTTTGAGGAATTGTTAAATGTTGATGAAGATAGGGAAGCTCTGATTTCGTGTATAGGGCAAGGAGGAATAACATCTTGT
>NW_027201618.1:0-8926 GCF_038502225.1 Cherax quadricarinatus
ATTCACCTCATCTTTCATAGACCCATCCGCTGACACGTCCACTCCCAAATATCTGAATACGTTCACCTCCTCCATACTCTCTCCCTCCAATCTGATATTCAATCTTTCATCACCTAATCTTTTTGTTATCCTCATAACCTTACTCTTTCCTGTATTCACCTTTAATTTTCTTCTTTTGCACACCCTACCAAATTCATCCACCAATCTCTGCAACTTCTCTTCAGAATCTCCCAAGAGCACAGTGTCATCAGCAAAGAGCAGCTGTGACAACTCCCACTTTGTGTGTGATTCTTTATCTTTTAACTCCACGCCTCTTGCCAAGACCCTCGCATTTACTTCTCTTACAACCCCATCTATAAATATATTAAACAACCACGGTGACATCACACATCCTTGTCTAAGGCCTACTTTTACTGGGAAAAAATTTCCCTCTTTCCTACATACTCTAACTTGAGCCTCACTATCCTCGTAAAAACTCTTCACTGCTTTCAGTAACCTACCTCCTACACCATACACTTGCAACATCTGCCACATTGCCCCCCTATCCACCCTGTCATACGCCTTTTCCAAATCCATAAATGCCACAAAGACCTCTTTAGCCTTATCTAAATACTGTTCACTTATATGTTTCACTGTAAACACCTGGTCCACACACCCCCTACCTTTCCTAAAGCCTCCTTGTTCATCTGCTATCCTATTCTCCGTCTTACTCTTAATTCTTTCAATTATAACTCTACCATACACTTTACCAGGTACACTCAACAGACTTATCCCCCTATAATTTTTGCACTCTCTTTTATCCCCTTTGCCTTTATACAAAGGAACTATGCATGCTCTCTGCCAATCCCTAGGTACCTTACCCTCTTCCATACATTTATTAAACAATTGCACCAACCACTCCAAAACTATATCCCCACCTGCTTTTAACATTTCTATCTTTATCCCATCAATCCCGGCTGCCTTACCCCCTTTCATTTTACCTACTGCCTCACGAACTTCCCCCACACTCACAACTGGCTCTTCCTCACTCCTACAAGATGTTATTCCTCCTTGCCCTATACACGAAATCACAGCTTCCCTATCTTCATCAACATTTAACAATTCCTCAAAATATTCCTTCCATCTTCCCAATACCTCTAACTCTCCATTTAATAACTCTCCTCTCCTATTTTTAACTGACAAATCCATTTGTTCTCTAGGCTTTCTTAACTTGTTAATCTCACTCCAAAACTTTTTCTTATTTTCAACAAAATTTGTTGATAACATCTCACCCACTCTCTCATTTGCTCTCTTTTTACATTGCTTCACCACTCTCTTAACCTCTCTCTTTTTCTCCATATACTCTTCCCTCCTTGCATCACTTCTACTTTGTAAAAACTTCTCATATGCTAACTTTTTCTCCCTTACTACTCTCTTTACATCATCATTCCACCAATCGCTCCTCTTCCCTCCTGCACCCACTTTCCTGTAACCACAAACTTCTGCTGAACACTCTAACACTACATTTTTAAACCTACCCCATACCTCTTCGACCCCATTGCCTATGCTCTCATTAGCCCATCTATCCTCCAATAGCTGTTTATATCTTACCCTAACTGCCTCCTCTTTTAGTTTATAAACCTTCACCTCTCTCTTCCCTGATGCTTCTATTCTCCTTGTATCCCATCTACCTTTTACTCTCAGTGTAGCTACAACTAGAAAGTGATCTGATATATCTGTGGCCCCTCTATAAACATGTACATTCTGAAGTCTACTCAACAGTCTTTTATCTACCAATACATAATCCAACAAACTACTGTCATTTCGCCCTACATCATATCGTGTATACTTATTTATCCTCTTTTTCTTAAAATATGTATTACCTATAACTAAACCCCTTTCTATACAAAGTTCAATCAAAGGGCTCCCATTATCATTTACACCTGGCACCCCAAACTTACCTACCACACCCTCTCTAAAAGTTTCTCCTACTTTAGCATTCAAGTCCCCTACCACAATTACTCTCTCACTTGGTTCAAAGGCTCCTATACATTCACTTAACATCTCCCAAAATCTCTCTCTCTCCTCTGCATTCCTCTCTTCTCCAGGTGCATACACGCTTATTATGACCCACTTCTCGCATCCAACCTTTACTTTAATCCACATAATTCTTGAATTTACACATTCATATTCTCTTTTCTCCTTCCATAACTGATCATTTAACATTACTGCTACCCCTTCCTTTGCTCTAACTCTCTCAGATACTCCAGATTTAATCCCATTTATTTCCCCCCACTGAAACTCTCCTACCCCCTTCAGCTTTGTTTCGCTTAGGGCCAGGACATCCAACTTCTTTTCATTCATAACATCAGCAATCATCTGTTTCTTGTCATCCGCACTACATCCACGCACATTTAAGCAACCCAGTTTTATAAAGTTTTTCTTCTTCTCTTTTTTAGTAATTGTATACAGGAGAAGGGGTTACTAGCCCATTGCTCCCGGCATTTTAGTCGCCTCATACGACACGCATGGCTTACGGAGGAAAGATTCTTTTCCACTTCCCCATGGACAATAGAAGAAATAAAAAAGAACAAGAGCTATTTAGAAAAAGGAGAAAAACCTAGATGTATGTATATATATATATGCATGTGCGTGTCTGTGAAGTGTGACCAAAGTGTTAGTAGGAGTAGCAAGATATCCCTGTTATCTTAGCGTGTTTATGAGACAGAAAAAGAAACCAGCAATCCTACCATCATGCAAAACAATTACAGGTTTTTGTTTCACAGTCATCTGGCAGGACGGTAGTACTTCCCTGGGTGGTTGCTGTCTACCAACCTACTCTTTTTTATATAGTAATATAAAGAATACAACGATAACCCTGTTACGCATTATATCAGAGATATAATAATACGGGTGATGCGAAGATCACAATGTTTAACACAATAACACCAGTAAATAATAAATAAGGAAGTTACACATAGAAACACAGAGATCACGCTTTTACATGACTGAAAATACAGAAAAGCTCAAATAAGAACATAAAAATCTATGACATTTAAAAAGACGACCGAAATAAACAACAACTGGCTTCACCATGGTGGTCCAGGTAGAGGAGTTCTTCTCTTCTGGCTGGACTATGTTTCTAGTCTTCCCGGGCGGATGTATTTACTGGGCACAGATTTCTGTGTGTCCTCCCCGGTAATTACATCCATTTGTATATACTGATATTTAAACACTTGTGTTGTAATATCATATATGGTCAGTGCTTCATGGTGTTGCTACATTTGAAGAGTTAAGTTCCTCTCTGAGGTAATGCTGTGTTTGGGCTTCACACCTCTCAACGTCCACCTCAAATGATGGAGTTTAAATCCATTTTTTCCATTTATTATAGGACAATATTTTGCTAAATGAGTGTAAGTATAGAACACATTTTCACACATTGTCAAGTAGTTCAACAACTGACTGATACAACCATTGTAAAATGAAAAGTTTGTCCTGAAAGTTTATTATAAACTGTACTCTGCATTGCCTTTTTTTATATCATAATAAGAAGCGCAAAATTATTGAGACTTGATGTTGCAGTTAATTATTCAACATTCACTTTTCTAAATCATTTCAAAACACTTAAATAACAACAAGTCAATTTAGAAATAATTGATGTTCATAACTTTAACATATTTCAATGTTTATTAAAGGCTGTTACTAACACATACTTATTTGTCTCCTTCACTTACATATACGAACAAACATTCAGCCTCGTGAATCTCAACAAGTAAAAGATTCAAAATTGATTTAGTGGTTTAGTAAAAGAACATATGTTGTTGGTTATGGTAGTTGTGGTGGTGGTGGTGGTGGTGGTGGTGGTGGTGGTGGTGGTGGTGGTGGTGGTGGTGGTGGTGGTGGTGGTGGTGGTGGTGGTGGTGGTGGTGGTGGTGGTGGTGGTGGTGGTGGTGGTGGTGGTGGTGGTGGTGGTGGTGGTGGTGGTGGTGGTGCTGGTGGTGGTGGTGCTGGTGGTGGTGCTGGTGGTGCTGGTGATGGTGGTAGTAGTGGTAGTAGTAGTAGTAGTAGTATTAGTAGTAGTAGTAGTAGTAGTAATAGTAGTAGTAGCAGCAGTAGAAGAAGAAGAAGAAGAGGTAACTCTTGGTTAATGGCGGAGTTAATTTTTAAGGGAAACTCGTCCTAATACTTTACATCAGTAATTAAAGATAACTCAAGTCCTCCACTAGTGTCACAAACGTGTCGCGTCTTTATATATTTACATGTTTCACGAAGAATGTCGTCAAAATACCGAAAAACCAGCGTATAAATGTATCTAAAAATACATATATATGTGTATGTTTGTGCGCTTGTTAGTCTTTCAATGTCATATGAAAATGACCAATAAATAAATAAAAATGAAAACAGTGTAAAATTTAATACAGTTTTGATGGAGGTGGAAAAGTTCTTCAACACTTGGACATTCATCTACGTAAAATAAAACACTTACAAATACTTTTAAACTGATAAATAAACAAGAAAATCTCGTACTTAGACTAAATTCATACTGTAATATAAAAGGATTTCCAAAATTTACGTTAATTAGCCTCTCGGAGGTGGCGGAACTGTGAGGCAGCTTGGTGGCGTCTAGCTGACCTACGGTCGCGGCTGTCTTGGTGGGTGTAATTACTGGACGCAGTTTTCTGTGTGTGTCACCTCCAGTAATTCCAGCCACCTGGACAGTCTCTACCGTAGACCAGCTAGACAAGACCAAGTTTCCATGCAGCGAGGTCACTGAAGGTGGCAACCGCTGACTCTGGGGAAGTGGGGAAGGGAGTCCACCTGAGGTGACATAAGTGGACTCCTGGAGACACTGATCCGGGGAAGGCACCGCTGACTCTGGGGAAGTGGGGAAGGGAGTCCACCTGAGGTGACACTAGTGGACTCCTGGAGACACTGATCCGGGGAAGGCACCGCCGACCTTAGGTAAGTGGGGAACGGAAGACATCCGGAGCGAGCGGATGGATTCCTGGATTCATAAACTTGGGGAAGGTTGTGGTTGAGGCTGACCTTGTGTAAGTGGGGAAGGGGAGACATCCGGGAGCGAGCGGATGGATTCCTGGATACATGAACCTGGGGAAGGCATGAATACGTGAAGTTGAGGCTGACCTTGTGTAAGTGGGGAAGGGGAGACATCCGGCGGTAGACGGATGGATTCCTGGATACATGATCCTAAGGAAAGCAAGAATACCGCTGACTCTGGGGAAGTGGGGAAGGGAGTCCACCTGAGGTGACATAAGTGGACTCCTGGAGACACTGATCCGGGGAAGGCACCGCTGACTCTGGGGAAGTGGGGAAGGGAGTCCACTCAGGTGACACAAGTAGACTCCTGGAGACACTGATCCGGGGAAGGCACCGCCGACCTTAGGTAAGTGGGGAAGGGAAGACATCCGGGAGCGAGCGGATAAATTC
Organism: Cherax quadricarinatus; assembly: GCF_038502225.1. Taxonomy (NCBI): domain Eukaryota; kingdom Metazoa; phylum Arthropoda; class Malacostraca; order Decapoda; family Parastacidae; genus Cherax; species Cherax quadricarinatus. The sequence continues at coordinate 5,428 of NW_027201618.1, forward strand.
CTGGATTCAAAAACTTGGGGAAGGTTGTGGTTGAGGCTGACCTTGTGTAAGTGGGGAAGGGGAGACATCCGGAGCGAGCGGATGGATTCCTGGATACATGATCCTGGGGAAGGCATGAATACGTGAAGTTGAGGCTCACCTTGTGTAAGTGTGGAAGGGGAGACATCTGGAGTGAGCGGATGGATTCCTGGATACATGAACCTGGGGAAGGCATGAATACATGCAGTTGAGGCCGACCTTGTGTAAGTGGGAAGGGGAGACATCCGGAGCGAGCGGACGGATTCCTGGATGCATGAACCTGAGCAAGGCAAGAATACATGCAGTTGAGGCTGACCTTGGGTAAGTGGGGAAGGGAAGATATCCGGCGGTAGACGGAAGGATTCCTCGATACATGATCCTGCGGACGGCAAGAATACCGCTGACCTTGGGGAAGTGGGGAAGGGAGTCCACTCAGGTGACATAAGTGGACTCCTGGAGACACTGATCCGGGGAAGGCACCGCCGACCTTAGGGAAATGGAGAAGGGAAGACATCCGGAGCGAGCGGATGGATTCCTGGATACATGAACTTGAGGAAGGTAAGTGGAAGGGTAAGTGGGGAAGGGGAGATATCCGGGAGCGAACGGATGGATTCCTGGATACATGAACCTGGGGATGGCAAGAATACATGCAGTTGAGGCTGACCTTGGGTAAGTGGGGAAGGGGAGACATCTGGGAGCGAACGGATGGATCCCTGGATACATGAACCTTGGCAAGGCAAGAATACATGCAGTTGAGGCTGACCTTGGGTAAGTAGGGAAGGGAAGATATCCGGTGGTAGACGGAAGGATTCCTGGATACATGAACCTGGGGACAGCAAGAAAACAGGTTGGTGAGGCTGACCTTAGGGAAGTGAGGAAGGGAAAACATCCGGAGGCAGACAGATGGATTCCTGGATACATGAACCTGGGGAAGGCTGAGGCTGGAAGGCAGAGAGAGAAAGAGAGGCGAGGCTGACCTTAGGGAAATGAGGAAGGGGAGACATCCGGGGGCCCACGGATGAATTCCTGGACACATGAACCTGGGGAAGGCGAGGGGAGGGGACCTTAAAGACGAACCACTGGCCTCCACGTGGCAAGGTCTGGTAACTCAGAGATAACTCTGAGGCTGACAGTGGTCGCTAATATATTATAATTCATTATTATTATTATTATTATTATGTTATTATTATGTTATTATTATTAATTATTATTGTTATTATTCATGATTTGGATTCAAAAGCGTCAACCAGCCTCCCTGACAGTAGCATCGGTGATGTTATTCCCACTCCAGCCTCCATGACAGTAGCATTGGTGGTGTTATTCCCACTCCAGCCTCCCTGACAGTAGCATTGGTGGTGTTATTCCCACTCCAGCCTCCCTGACAGTAGCATTGGTGGTGTTATTCCCACTCCAGCCTCCCTGACAGTAGCATTGGTGGTCTTATTCCCACTCCAGCCTCCCTGACAGTAGCATTGGTGGTCTTATTCCCACTCCAGCCTCCCTGACAGTAGCATTGGTGGTGTTATTCCCACTCCAGCCTCCCTGACAGTAGCATTGGTGGTCTTATTCCCACTCCAGCCTCCCTGACAGTAGCATTGGTGGTCTTATTCAAACTCCAGCCTCCCTGACAGTAGCATTGGTGGTCTTATTCCCACTCCAGCCTCCCTGACAGTAGCATTGGTGGTCTTATTCCCACTCCAGCCTCCCTGACAGTAGCATTGGTGGTCTTATTCCCACTCCAGCCTCCCTGACAGTAGCATTGGTGGTCTTATTCCCACTCCAGCCTCCCTGACAGTAGCATTGGTGGTGTTATTCCCACTTCAGCCTCCCTGACAGTAGCATCGGTGGTGTTATTCCCACTCCAGCCTCCCTGACAGTATCATGGGTGGTGTTATTCCCACTACAGCCTCCCTGACAGTAGCATCGGTGGTGTTATTCCCACTCCAGCCTCCCTGACAGTAGCATTGGTGGTGTTATTCCCACTCCAGCCTCCCTGACAGTAGAATCGGTTGTGTTATTCCCACTCCAGCCTCCCTGACAGTAGCATTGGTGGTGTTATTCCCACTCCAGCCACCCTGGCAGTAGCATCGGTGGTGTTATTCCCACTTCAGCCTCCCTGACAGTAGCATCGGTGGTGTTATTCCCACTCCAGCCTCACTGACAGTAGCATCGGTGGCGTTATTCCCACTCCAGCCTCCCTGACAGTAACCATTGTGGTGTTATTCCCACTCCAGCCTCCCTGACAGTAGCCATGGTGGTGTTATTCCCACTCCATCCTCCCTGACAGTAGCCATGGTGGTGTTATTCCCACCTCAGCCTCCCTAACAGTAGCATCGGTGGTGTTATTCCCACTCCAGCCTCCCTGACAGTAGCCATGATGGTGTTATTCCCACTCCAGCCTCCCTGACAGTAACCATGGTGGGGTTATTCCCACTCCAGCCTCCCTGACAGTAGCCATGATGGTGTTATTCCCACTCCAGCCTCCCTGACAGTAGCCATGGTGGTGTTATTCCCACTCCAGCCTCCCTGACAGTAACCATGATGGTGTTATTCCCACTCCAGCCTCCCTGACAGTAACCATGATGGTGTTATTCCCACTCCAGCCTCCCTGACAGTAACCATGGTGGTGTTATTCCCACTCCAGCCTCCCTGACAGTAGCCATTGTGGTGTTATTCCCACTCCAGCCTCCCTGACAGTAACCATGGTGGGGTTATTCCCACTCCAGCCTCCCTGACAGTAGCCATGATGGTGTTATTCCCACTCCAGCCTCCCTGACAGTAGCCATGGTGGTATTATTCCCACTCCAGCCTCCCTGACAGTAACCATGATGGTGTTATTCCCACTCCAGCCTCCCTGACAGTAACCATGGTGGGGTTATTCCCACTCCAGCCTCCCTGACAGTAACCATGGTGGGGTTATTCCCACTCCAGCCTCCCTGACAGTAGCCATGGTGGTGTTATTCCCACTCCAGCCTCCCTGACAGTAACCATGGTGGGGTTATTCCTACTCGGGAATAACACGTCAGTGGCATCTCGCTGGTGCCACCCACGTTATCATAATATGAAAAAAATCCCCAAAAAGGAAATACTTTCATCATCATTCAACACTTTCACCTCACTCACACATAATCACTGTCTTTGCACAGGCGCTCAGACACAACAGTTTAGAAGCATATATGAAGTAATATTAGATACTCTTCCAAACTGCCAATATCCCAATATCCGAATGGGTGAAACTGGTCTGTTAACAAGACCTCATGTAAAATTGAGTCAGTTCTATTTTCTCTGTGCGTTTAAAGATATATTTTTTCATTTATGTTAATGTAAAACTAATAACTTTGTTCTAAAAGAACCTTAGAAAACTTACCTAACCTTTAATTTAATTTAATTTGATTTAGCCTAATTTAACTAAAAATGTTTTAGATAAGTTTACAATAATTTAATAATAAACAAACACAATGAAATAATTTTTTTTCCGTTA
>NW_027201619.1:0-8925 GCF_038502225.1 Cherax quadricarinatus
ATGAAGGTATTTTATTTTCAGGGATTTTCTTTCTTTGTGGGTCAGCCTGCCTCGGTGGGAGACGGCCGACTTGTTGGAAATATATATATATATATATATATATATATATATATATATATATATATATATATATATATATATATATATATATATATATATATATATATATATATATATATATATAAATATATATATATATATATATATATATATATATATATATATATATATATATATATATATATATATATATATATATATATATATATATATATATATCACTGTCTTGCCAGAAGTGTGCTTACGCTACAGTTATAAAACTGCAACATTAACGCCCCTCCTTCAGAGTGCTGGCACTGTGCTTCCCATCTCCAAGACTCAAGACTGGTCTTTCGGTTTCCCTGAATCCCTTCATAAATTTTACACACTCCAACAGCACCTAAAGTCATAAAACCATTTGTCTCCATTGGCTCCTAACAAGCCCAAGCATCCTTGCTGGTAATCCAAGCCCCTCTCACACAAAACCTCTTTTACCCCCCTCCTTCCAACCTTTCCTAGGCTGACTCCTGCCCCGCCTTCCCTGCACTACAGATTTGTACATTTCTCGAAGTTATTCTATTTTGTTCCATCCTCTCTAAATGTCCGAGCCACCTCAACAACCCTTCTTCAGCCCTCTAGATAATATTTTTGATAATCCTGCACCTGCTCCTAATTTCTAAACTACGAATTCTCTACATTATATCCGCTCCACACATTACCCTCAGACGCGACATCTCCACTACCTCCAGCCTTCTTCTTGTTGCAACATTCTCCACCCATGCTTCACACCCACATAAGAGAGTTGGTTTAACTATACTCTCATACATTCCCCTCTTTGCTTCCATGGACGAAGTTCTTTGTCTCCACAGATTCCTAAGTGCACCTCCCACTTTTTTCCCCTGTTGGCTGAAGCATTCGCTTCACATGGCGAGAGTCTCGGTTCGATTCCCAGCGAGAGTAGAAACATTGGCAGTGTTTCTTTACACTGGTTGTCTATGTTCACCCATCAGTCAAATGGGTACCTGGGTGTTAGTCGACTCGTGTGGGTCGCATCCTGGAACAAAACTGACCTAATATGCCCGAAATGCTATGCATAGCAAGTGGTTTTCTGTATAATAGTATGTCACTGATGACAGGTAGACCCGTATACCTTGTACATGTACTTGTAGCAAATACAGATATATTATTATTATTATTATTATTATTATTATTATTATTATTATTATTATTATTATTATTATTATTATTATTATATTATTATTATTATTATTATTATTATTATTATTATTATTATTATTATTATTATTATTATTATTATTGTTATTATTATTATTATTATTGTTGTTGTTGTTGTTGTTGTTGTTATTGTAATTATTATTATTATTATTATTATTATTATTATTATTATTATTATTATTATTATTATTATTGTTATTATTATTATTAAACATTGTCAAACGTCGTGTAAGTGCACCTGTGCAGTAGATAATTATTGCCTAACAGATGACAGAGCACTTGATAGAACTCTTAAAAGTACTAGCAAGAAACATCCAAATATAATACTGACGGCATAATGAAAGCAGAGAGCATTTGTTACATCTGATACAAGTGTACTTTAGAATCAGTTTTGTGGATCACAAGAAACAATATGTACCCTTTAGTAAAATTTTTGTAAGAATCTCACCAACTATCTGGTGTAATTGTAAGAAAAAACTTTTTAAAATCAGGGTTTGAATGTGGCCAAGGAGAAGAGACAATTCCAGATACTACATCTCCTGAACTAACTCACGCGGGTTCCAAATTGGAAACTTGTCCCAGCGCTCAAGGGAGCGAGTAACCGACTTTGCCGAAGAGAGCCACTGGAATTCACAAACTCTCCAATTCGGGAGAGAGCATTTTGAGTTGTGAACGCCCTACCACCACACTACTACCACTGGAGAACCCAGAGCACGTATAGGTTTGTTATCCCATAACGCATAACCCATAATCTGGCTTAAAACGATGTGGTAAAATTAAATTTGATATTCAATGTTATTTATTATTTATGATACAGAAACTGAACCTAGTTTTTCTACTAAAAATATGACCGACTTAAGAACTATGTTTCCTAACAAACCAGGGTCTCTGAAGAGCCTAGAGTATATCATATTTTCTCCAGACGGAAGGCAAGAGTAACTGTCCATGCTGCCTCAAGATGGTGTGGATAAGAATCTATTCTATCTCAAAACTGTATGCAAGAGAAATTATGATATCTCAAGATTGCATACAGGAGAAACTAAGCTCACAAGATGGTCTGCGAGGGAAACTTTGCTGAATCACGATGGTTTGCAAGAGAAACTATGTTGCAAGAGATAGTATGCTGCACCAAGATGGTCTACAAAAAATACTTTGCTGTATCAAGACGGTCTACAAGAGAAACTATGCAGAATTAAGATGGTCTACGAGAGAAAGTACATACAATTTTATTTATCAATATCACACCATAATGTGATGAATGGTTTTGAAAACCGACAAGTTGAAGAATTGAGACACATATGCAACATATGGGAATCTTTATTGAAGAAACGTTACGCCACACAGTGGTTTCATCAGTCCAATACAAATCAGGAAGGTATAAAGAGAGGAGTTGAGGTAATTAGTCCCTCAGTCTGTCATTGCACCATAATATCATAACCTTTGTGTCTCCCATGTTCTAACGGACGCCATCCTACATGTCACCTTCGTTATACACAACATAATCTTGTGTCAAATATGTCCTACAGGATACTATAATAAGTGTAATATATAACTTACAAGACCCAATATTATGCGTAATCCCAAGTTCACAAAAACCTATCCAGTATGTTCAGCCATGCATCTGTGTTTCTCAAGACCATGTTCGAAGTGTTATATATGCTAGTAATGTCCTGAAAGTTAACATTTTACCTGCCAACAGTGTCAGACGAGACCCCATCCTACTTGTCAACTACGTCATCAAGCTTCCTTTCTGCTGTAATGTTCCATTCTACATCTCAACGATATTTCACAAGAACCAATTCACTATGTCAACAATATCTCTCCACTGACCACACAAACCCAATCCTACGTTACCAATAATAACCTACAATACACAATCCTGATCGTATTGAAGTTGTAGGAAAAGTCATAATTTTCCTAGTGCCAGAGATCTAGGGCAGTATTATTTTCCCTTTGATGATATTGCGTAAGACAATACTTCAAAAAAAAAAAAAAGAGAGGAAACCTGTATTAATATAATGTTTAGAAAACCTGTGTTTATTTTCAAATTAATAACAAATAGAGAGAAAAATATTTTAAAACAAAAAATAAATACAAATACAATAAAGCTGGGAAAACCGATCTTGAGAGCACGGAACAAGCTGACGTAATGGTAAGTGCACAAATATCTTCCAGGTTGTTTTTCTCCTTACAGATGTTTTGGCTGTGGCACAGAGCTCTTCAGCCAGTAGGGAGGCATGCACAGCCAGTAGCTTTATACAAGCGTAGTCAGGTGAGGTCACTGTGTGGGTGAATCGCTCAGTGGGAACTCGCAGCAGACCAAGTCCTTCAACTGACATTATTATGTAAATAAGATCTTCGGAAAGTTTGATTGCACTAAAAGCTCCTTGATTCTGTTGGAATCTATTTTACGTACAGATTAGCACAATTTACAAGATTTTGCGTTGTTTTTGTTCATTTAATTGTGAGCAACAATTAAATGAACAAATTTAGGATATTTCCATTATGTGCTTGGTATCTCATTTTCATTAATAAGATACCTTGGCATAGTACAAACGTTATCACACTTTCTGTCTGTATATTCTTCAGTAAGTGGACACTTAAGTGCTCATTGATCAGCAAGTTTAAGAGAAATTTTTCAATAACTAATATTAACTAGAAAAACTGATCTGAACCATTTTTTTAAAAACTAGAAATATTTATGTAAAATACAAGAATGACAGCAATGAAGATAACAAGAAAACGACAAAAATATACATATTTTCTTTAATTCCTTTCAGAGAAGCACCTTCAAAAAGATCTCCATATAATCAAGTAAGATGCGATGTACAAACTATAGGGGATATCCATCAGACTTCTTAGATATAACAATAATTGCAATTAGGACTGAGCAATGACGTGAGCCCACATAGTCAGTATACACAGCAGGTAAAACATTGATGTGACGAAACGTTTCCTAATTAAAGATACCCGAGTGTTGCACATGTGTCTAATTTATCAACATGTCGGATCTCTGAACCATTCATCTGCATTCCTGTCTGACACAGCAACATCTTTCAATCTTAATACAGGGAATTTTTCACTCGCCTAACCCTTGGGCACGACCTACATCCACACTGGTCAAATGTGACACCACCTACGACTGCTGCACCTCTCCTGCCTGTGGTACATAAGCTACTTCTCCGCACATTTGCTACATTCTTTTCAAGATTGATGGACTGACCACATCGACTCAAGGTTGAGAGACTGATTACCTCAAACTCCTCCTGTAATTTAATGGACTGATGAAGCCACTGTGTGGCGAAACGTTTCCTCAATATAAATATTCAAGTGTTGCACATATGTCTAATTTATCAAAGATACAGCATAAAGCAGCTCTCTAGGGGTGCTACAACAATGGCATTAACTCAGAATCAGTAAAAGAAATTTAATGACGGCACATCAAACTAAAAAAGTTCTTACAAGATTAAAGTTTAAAATTACACTGAAATCTCTGGTGCTCTCAGAGAAATCATTACTAGTATTCAAATGAAAATTCAAAGGTGATTAAACAATTCTTGCAACAAAAATCGGAGACTAGCTCACTGGAGGAAAAAGAAATGAGAATACAAAATGAACACTTGAAACACCAAATGTTCAAAGTTAATAAAATAAAAATGAAAATAGCAGACTGAGCAAGTGAAGTGATTTCAACACTGCAGTAAGGATGTTTGTACAGTGCAACTACAGTAACTGAGCCTCCTTGCTCAAGTTTCCTTTAATATCAAACATTACTAAAGCGTTTGTCTCTGGATTTAACTCAAGAGTGTATTTATTTAGCTTCGTTTAGTAATCGAAAGCTAAATATATACATTCTTGGGTTACACTCTTGAGTTAGTATAAACCTTGGTAATACACACCGACCAGTTGGTTTAGAAAGATTCGTGAGCAAACACTAGGACATATTTACTAGAAAACGTTTCGGTCCTGGGACCTTGATCACTTCTAACATATAGTGGTTGAAAAGACTAATATATATATAGGCGGAGAGTGAGGTGTGAGTGACGAATGGTGACCTGAGGAATGTATTATTGGGATGAGGACGGGTAGACGATGAAATCATATGACTCCTGTGTTGTTGGGTTGGTGGTTCTTAAGTATCATGTATGCCAATGTTTTTGAAATTTTGTAGTTTCCAGTGTTGCGTTCTGTAGTGTCGGTGACGGCGATTAGTGAGGCTTCTAGGCACCGTCGGCGTCTGAGGTCTGGTTCGGTGAGAACAAGTTGTGCCTCATTCCAGTTCATCAAATGTCCCGTGGAGTCTCTGTGGAGGACACAGGCGTACCTTACATCGTCTCTGTTAGAGGCATTTCGATGCTCATTCAGGCAGACTGCAAGATCTCTGCCTGTCTCGCCTACATATTTTTTGGGACAGAATCCACAGGGGATAGTGTAGACGCCTGCTGTAGAAGTTAGAGGTGTGGGGCTGCGTTTCGTAGTGAGGTCTTTGATAGATGATGTATTTATGGTGGAAACGTTGATGTTACTCATAGCAAGTGCCCGGCGAGTATTTGTGGCAACATCACCACATGGGAGCAGTATGAACTGCTTAGGGGGTTGTTCCATGCGCGGTTTCTTGAGGATAGCTTGTGCCTTGAGTCTGCAATCTCGGATGAAGAAAGATGGGAACTGAAGACGTGTAAAGGCTTGTGTTATGTAAGTACATTCTTCTTCAAGAAAACAAGGGCTGGAGATGCGAAGAGCTCTCTAGAAGAAGCCAATGAGGACTACTCTTTTAGTGCGGGTGTCTTGGTGTGAATAGAAGTGTATAAGATCGTCCTTGTTGGTAGGTTTTCTATACACTTGAAGAGAAGTTTGTCACTGTCGGGAGATCTGCACAGGAGAACGTCGAGGAAAGGAAGTTTGCCATCGTTTTCGAGTTCAAGTTTGATTGTTCGGCTGCATTTCTAAACCACACTCTTCAGTTAAATCCATAGACAAACGCTTGAGTAATGCTTGCTTTTAAACGAAGATTAAGTGAGGAGGCTATGTTGTGATCTATACATGATTCCTGACATTCTTGTTATTTGATTTGTATCAAATGAAATGTTTTGCCCACGTACGTACTGTGACGATGACGTACGTATTGTGTGATGAATGGTTTTGAAAACCGGCAAGTTGAAAAACTGAGACACTTATGCAACATATGGGAATATTTATTGAAGAAACGTTTCACCACACAGTGGTTTCGTCAATCCAGGCTGAGGGACTGATTACCTCAAACTCCCCCTCTCCTTATATCTTTCTGCTCTGTATAAGATTGACGAAGCCACTGTGTGGCGAAACGTTTCTTCAGTAAAGATTCCCATATGTTGCATAAGTGTCTCAATTCTTCGACGTACGTATTGCGCCGCCGAGGTCCTGGCGATTGTCTTTTTGCATGGTCAAATCTTTGATGTTTCTGGGAGTGAAAGTGGCAACAACTACGTTGTTTTTGGCAAGGGCTGGAATAATGTATCCTTTGGTGTGGCCTGGAGGAAGGATAAGTCTTCAGTATGTGTTTTTCTCTGGTTTAGGTGAAGATTCTGTGTGCGTGGTCAGTACAGTCCCAGAAGGTGTGTTCTAGAAAATAAAACGTCTGGAACATGACTTCAAAATATTGCACTTATCTGATGTGGAAGCGTACTAAATTTCGGATGTATTCCCTTCATTTGCGACAAATAAGTGGAAATGATTGCAATGCATATAGTGATCAACAAATTCTTCTGGAGAAGCATTACACTATTGGAATGCCCAGCAGCAACTGAACTGCTTCGACTATATATATCTCACGGCAGCTTCAAAAAGCCAAGATAGCGACTCTACATCCCTGGATAGATAACTATCAGGTGATGTTCAAATACCGCATCGTCACTGGCTGACATCTGTCTCCAGTCAAGCATAGAAGAAAGTGTTACACCCGCTACCTTCAGGCAGTGAATATCATAACAGTATACCATACCTACAGGTGAGTAAGTAAGGCACATGTACAACAGTTAAGTATCTTGATTCCCAAACTCTTCATCTACACAGAAGGCTTTTTCTGTCGAGTACAGAAAAGTTGGTAGGAACACTAGAAGTGTAAAGACGATGTTTTGAGGTGGTCAGTCCCTCACCACGGAGAAAAGTTTTGTTCCATAGTCTGAAGCAATAAGTCTCCATACTGTCGCTTAAATTTCACATTATTTCTCCAGGCTGAGGGACTGATCACCTCAAAACTACTCTTTCCAGGGTGAGTGCATCGTCTTCATATCTCTACTGCTCCTGCCAACTTTTCTCCCCTCGACTGGAGAAGCCTACTGTATAGGCGAAACGTTTTGGAATAAAGATACCTAACTGTTGGACATTTTGCAGTCCCAAAAGTATAGAAAGTAAAGTAAACCACCCATGAATATGCATTCCTTCACAAAGGCTCAAAGACGCTGACTCTTGGCAAAAGTAGAATCGAAAATCCTGGAAGAGGCTTATAAGTGGTAATAGAGAAAGTAATATTCACCGAACAACAAGTTCTCTTTTCCACTATTTCAATAAAGACAGGTGAAGCACAACCTTGAAAATATTAAATCACTCAATAGGCTTTAAATCTCGCGTTTTAAATTACCGAATACTGCAACATTTCCCTTTTAAAATATATTACCATTTCTTTGAAAATGAAAAAAAAAAATATAATGTTTTTTACAGCAGTGAGATGCAGACGTCATTACTCGACGACTGTTCTCTAGCGAGATTCTTACCATCGTCTGCACCTCTCCCATGCACCGGGAAGATCTCCCATGCACCGGGAAGATCTCCCATGCACCGGGAAGATCTCCCATGCACAGGGAAGATCTCCCATGCACCGGGAAGATCTCCCATGCACAGGGAAGATCTCCCATGCACCGGGAAAATCTCCCATGCACACGGAAGATATCCCATGCACCGGGAAGATCTCCCATGCACCGGGAAGATCTCCCATGCACCGGGAAAATCTTACATGCACCGGGAAGATCTCCCATGCACCGGGAAGATCTCCCATGCACCGGGAAAATCTCCCATGCACCGGGAAGATCTCCCATGCACCGGGAAGATCTCCCATGCACCGGGAAAATCTCCCATGCACCGGGAAGATCTCCCATGCACCGGGAAGATCTCCCATGCACCGGGAAGATCTCCCATGCACCGGGAAGATCTCCCATGCACCGGGAAGATCTCCCATGCACAGGGAAGATCTCCCATGCACCGGGAAAATCTCCCATGCACCGGGAAGATCTCCCATGCACCGGGAAGATCTCCAATGCACCGGGAAGATCTCCCATGCACAGGGAAGATCTCCCATGCACCGGGAAAATCTTACATGCACCGGGAAGATCTCCCATGCACCGGGAAGATCTCCCATGCACCGGGAAGATCTCCCATGCACCGGGAAGATCTCCCATGCACCGGGAAGATCTCCCATGCACCGGGAAGATCTCCCATGCACCGGGAAGATCTCTCATGCACCGGGAAGATCTCCCATGCACCGGGAAGATCTCCCATGCTCCGGAAAGATCTCCCATGCACCGGGAAGATCTCCCATGCACCGCGAAGATCTCCCATGCACCGGGAAGATCTCCCATGCACCGGGAAGAACTCCCATGTACCAGGGAGAACTCT
>NW_027201620.1:2500-8910 GCF_038502225.1 Cherax quadricarinatus
AGGAGAGCTGAGAAAGATTCACATATAAAAGTTTATCATCCTCTAATGCCGTTGTAAACAAGATACTTTTGTGCTGTTTACTGAAAAGATGTTTGTGTTGTGGCTTTTTTTTTCATTCTAGTGATCGGGATGAATCGCCTCAATAAATATCCTGGTAACTCACTTGTCTATTAGAAATGTGCATTCAGACGGAGTTGAGTTATGCTGAGGATCCCTCGGGTGAAAGAGATGCTCTTCTAGCCACTCTGTGAGTGGAGTTGGATCCTGTCATCAGCCTGGGTTAAGCCAGGTATCGGTTGTAACTGGATCCACCGAGCTTGTGGCTCCAGGCTAGCCACTGTCAACGACTAATGACTGTCAGTAAGAGGCCTCTTATCTGTTTATGACCACACAAACTGCCACTACTCTTGCCCTTACGCTGCACCTCTTTATCCTTCTCTTCCACACACATACACACACACACACGAGCAGTGAATCGACCCCTGCAATCATATATACGTGAGCACATATATGCGAGTACACACACACACACACAGTACCGAGCATATCCCCTTAAGCTGCACGTAACTACTTTTCACATATGTTTAATATTAGTATTAAATACGACAAAAATATGTATGAATAAACACTGCTACAGTTTATGTAATGCATAATATTCATTTTATTTAAGTTAGTTTCCAGGGAAAAAAATATTTTTGCACGGGTCGTCTAAAAAGCAAAATACTATAGTTGTCGACACGCGAATTCAGCCTTGGCTAGGAGGCAATAAATCTGCTAAAAACATCAAGGAATTATCAATGAGAAACCAGTAGGAGCCTGTGACCACATTATGTTAGGTTTGGACTCTTTGGTGAAGGTAGGGACGGAGAGAAGGGATAGCAGAGAGATGCATGATAAAGCACAATATGAGATAATTATGCAGCGAGGTGAAGGTTCCTGAAGGGAGGTGAAGGTTCCTGGAGAGAGGTGAAGGTTCCTGAAGGGAGGTGAAGGTTCCTGAAGGGAGGGGAAGGTTCCTACAGTGGGGTGAAGGTTCCTGAAGGAAGGTGAAGGTTCCTGAAGGGAGTGGAGTGGGAAAGAGAACAGAGACTATACAGCAGAGATGATGGAGAAGCTAACACACGCAGGAAGCTCACACGAAGATTTATACCAACAAAGAGAAAATGGAATATGTAACACCTAGAAAGCCTTTGTGGTTATATTGAGTTGTGGTTACAGTGGTCGAGTCTCAACTCCTGGCCCGCCTCTGAAATTACGATAGTAGTAATAATAATAACAATAATATTAATAATAATAAGGAAGTCACCAAGAATCCATTATCATATATATATATATATATATATATATATATATATATATATATATATATATATATATATATATATATATATAAATATATATATATATATATATATATATATATATATATATATATATATATATATATATATATATATATATATATATATATATATATATACAGGTAATTGCTAAACCCGTAAGGATTATTCATCGCCTGGTGAATTGCAGGTGTATCAGATATTATGATCCAGGGATGGTTAATGTTACCTCCACTTCCTTGAATCAAGAGTCCTTGACCAGCCTCGTGAGACCCCTCTTTTTTCCCCTCTGAAAGGGGGTTGGAAATCATTATCTATTAACACCGTTCAGCTTTTCGCTACATTTGCTTATTTTCCAAACTAATTAAGGCGATTAATCAACGAAAAATATATAACGAAACTCGATGCGCCTTCAATTAAGCATTTGTTTGGGCATTTAAGTGACTTTCATTGACGTGAGAGATGACCCTCGCAAAAATGCTTTTAAAACCACATGGATTTTTCATGTGATTTCAAAAGCAAATCGGAAGGCAACTGAAAAGGAAAATTGGAAGGGAAATTAGAAAGGAAAAAGAAGAGAAATCTGAAGGCATATTAGAAAGAATTTTTTTAAGGAAAATCGGGAGAGAAATTAGAAGAAAGATTAGAAGAAAAATCTGAAAGGGAAATTAGGAGGGGGTTTATGAAGGAAATTAGAAGGGGAAATTATAACGAAATTTGAAAGTAAATTTTAAGAGAAATTAGAAGGAAAACCGGAAGGGAAATAATCCTGGGCGATTATGAATTTCCTCAAGCTCCTCAGGGACTGAACGGGCCTACAAATACAGCGGGCATTCCCCCTCTGGATGGTTTTTTTTTTTTTTTTTTTTTACACAGGGTTTGACAAGGTTAAGGATCCCTAGCTTTATTGACAGCTATTTACAGGTTAAGGATTCCTAACTTTATTGGCAAGCTAAGAGCTGTTACCTACATCAGCTCATTTGAAAGCATTTTTATTGTTATGAGACATACAAGTAGGGAACAGGATGAAGTTGGAGCCATCTGTGGGCCAGCATTTTCATTTGATCAACTGACTTTATCTCGTTGACATCATTATGCTGTACGAATGTGTTCCATACTCGAGTCATCCTGGGTATGTATGATCTCAGATGGAGTGATGTTCTGGAGAAGGGTACAGCCAGAGTGAAGTTGCTGCTTTCTCTCTCTCTCTCTCTCTCTCTCTCTCTCTCTCTCTCTCTCTCTCTCTCCCTCTCTCCCCCTCTCAACAACAACAACAACAACAACAACAACAACAACAACAACAACAACAACAACAACAACAACAACAACAACAACAACAACAACAACAACAACAACAATAATAATAACAACAACAACAACAACAACAACAACAACAACAACAACAACAACAACAACAACAACAACAACAACAACAACAACAACAACAACAACAACAACAACAACAACAACAACAACAACAACAACAACAACAACAACAACAACAACAACAACAACAACAACAACAACAACAACAACAACAACAACGACAACAACGACAACAACAACAACAACAACAACAACAACAACAACAACAACAACAACAACAACAACATTCACACCATCACTGAGCCAGGTCACACCATCACTGAGCCAGGTCACACCATCACTGAGCCAGGTCACACCATTACTGAGCGAAGTCACACCATCTCTGAACCAGGTCACACCATCACTGAGCCAGGTCACACCATCACTGAGCCAGGTCACACCATTACTGAGCGAAGTCACACCATCTCTGAACCAGGTCACACCATCACTGAGCCAGGTCACACCATCACTGAGCCAGGTCACACCATCACTGAGCCAGGTCACACCATCACTGAGCCAGGTCACACCATCACTGAGCCAGGTCACACCATCACTGAGCCAGGTCACACCATCACTGAGCCAGGTCATACCATCACTGAACAAGGTCACACCACTAAACGAGGTTACACCATCACTGAGCCAGGTCACACCATCACTGAGAGAGGTCACACAAGGCAATACAGGCAGAGAGAGGTAAATGTCCCTCAGTTTATATATCTACGCTGAAATACCACTTTAATTCCCATTGTAATTAATGGTCGAAAGTATTTTTGACTGGTGGTGAACAGGTGACATGCAGCACTGTTGACCCTCGTGTGGTTCATAGGCATTCTAAACCCATTTAACCAACTATCACTCTATCTGACTAACACCATCAATGAGTATCTGACAAACATCATCAATGAGTCAGGCTGCATCATCAATGTAGCTTGACTCACACCATCAGTGTCTCCATAACGTCAATAGCCACCACACACACGCTAACTACAAATTACAAAGCATGTGATAAAACTCTCCTCGCTTATAATGCAAAGTTTTCTCTCCATCCATCAAAATTATATTCAACGAAAAGAGTTTGTTCCGCCTGCCACGCAGTCCTGTCTTCTTGCACGCAGAGAGAGAGAGAGAGTACTCACCTATTTGTAGTTGCAGTGGTCGAGACTCAGCTCCTGGCCCCTCCTCTTCACTGACCGCTACTAGGTCCTCTCTCTCCCTGCTCCATGAGCTTTATCATACCTCGTCTTAAATCTATGTATGGTTGCTACCTCCGCTACCTCTATATGTGTGTTGTAGACAGCCTGTACTGTCTGCACAGACAGTACATGCTGTCTGCCACCTTAGTTCATATTTCGCGGCACTAAGGTGCTACCCTCTGGGCCTGTCCAAGTCTGTGGGAAGCTGGTCCCACACACACACTCACACAGCGGCAAGTCAGCAAGACACAAGGCCTACTAACTCTCTCCTCTCGTGGGATGGCCCTGCCCGGGCCATGGGCACAACACACAAGCCTGTGTGCCCACTACGACATTTTCAATAAACAAAGAAGCCTCGGAAAGACGTAATCATTCACGCACACACTTTCATCCTACCAAGTAATCTCGTTATAGTGTGTACTCACCTATTTGTATTTGTTTTGTGGTTGCAGGGGTCGAGTCATAGCTCCTGGCCCCGCCTCTTCACTGATTGCTACTAGGTCCTCTCTCTCCCTGCTCCATGAGCTTTATCATACCTCGCCTTAAAACTATGTATGGTTCCCGCCTCCACTACTTCACTTTCTAGACTATTCCACGACTTGACTACTCTATGACTGAAGAAATACTTCCTAACATCCCTTTGATTCATCTGAGTCTTCAACTTCCAATTGTGACCTCTTGTGTATGTGTCCCATCTCTGGAACATCCTGTCTTTGTCCACCGTGTCTATTCCGCGCAGTATTTTATATGTCGTTATCATGTCTCCCCTGACCCTCCTGGCCTCCAGTGTCGTCAGGCCGATTTCCCTCAACCTTTCTTCGTACGACAATCCCCGTAGCTCTGGGACTAGTCTTGTTGCAAACCTTTGCACTTTCTCTAATTTCTTGACGTGCTTGACTAGGTGTGGATTCCAAACTGGTGCTGCATACTCCAGTATGGGCCTGACGTAAATGGTATACAGTGTCTTGAACGACTCCTTATTGAGGTATCGGAACGCTATCCGTAGGTTTGCCAGGCGCCCGTATGCTGCAGCAGTTATCTGATTTATGTGCGCCTCAGGAGATATGCTCGGTGTTATACTCACCCCCAGATCTTTTTCCTTGAGTGAGGTTTGCAGTCTTTGGCCATCTAAATTATATTGTGTCTGCGGTCTTCTTTGCCCTTCCCCAATCTTCATGACTTTGCATTTGGCAGGGTTAAACTCAAGGAGCCAGTTTCTGGACCAGGCTTGTAGCCTGTCCAGGTCTCTTTGTAGTCCTGCCTGATCCTCATCCGATTTGATTCTTCTCATTAACTTCACATCATCTGCAAACAAGGACACTTCTGAGTCTATCCCTTCCGTTATGTCGTTCACATATACCAAGAACAGCACAGGTCCTAGGACTGACCCCTGTGGAACCCCGCTTGTCACAAGCGCCCACTCTGACACCTCGTCACGTACCATGACTCGTTGTTGCCTCCCTGTCAGGTATTCTCTGATCCATTGCAGTGCCTTTCCTGTTATGTGTGCCTGATCTTCTAGCTTTTTCAGTAACCTCTTGTGAGGAACTGTGTCGAAGGCCTTTTTGCAGTCCAAAAAAATGCAGTCGATCCATCCCTCTCTCTCTTGTCTTACTTCTGTCACCTTGTCATAAAACTCTAGTAGGTTTGTGACACAGGATTTTCCTTCCCTGAAACCATGCTGGTTGTCAATTATACACTTGTTTCTTTCCAGGTGCTCCACCACTCTCCTCCTGATTATCTTCTCCATGACCTTGCATACTATACACGTTAGTGATACAGGTCTGTAGTTTAGTGCCTCATGTCTGTCTCCCTTTTTAAAAATTGGGACTACATTTGCCATCTTCCATACCTCAGGGAGTTGCCCAGTTTCAAATGATGTGTTGAAGATCTTTGTTAATGGCACACACAATATCTCTGCTCCCTCTTTAAGGACCCACGGAGAGATGTTGTCTGGTCCCACCGCCTTTGAGGTGTCAAGTTCGCATAGCAGCTTCTTCACTTCCTCCTTGGTTATATGTACCTCATCCAGCACTTGCTGGTGTACCCCCCTGTTCTGATTTCCTGGAGTCCTACTGGTTTCCACTGTAAATACTTCTTTAAATCTCGTGTTGAGCTCCTGACATACCTCTCGGTCGTTTCTTGTGAATTCCCCATCACCCTTCCTCAGTCTGATTACCTGGTCCTTGACTGTTGTTTTCCTCCTGATGTGGCTGTACAACAGCTTCGGGTCAGTCTTGACTTTCGATGCTATGTCATTTTCATATTGTCGCTGAGCCTCCCTTCTTATCTGTGCATATTCATTTCTGGCTCTTCGGCTAATCTCTTTATTTTCCTGAGTTCTCTGTCTTCTGTACCTTTTCCATTCTCTAGTACACCTAGTTTTTGCCTCCCTACACCTTTGGGTGAACCAAGGACTCGTTCTGTTCTTCCCATTATTTCTGTTTCCCTTGGGAACAAACCTCTCCTCTGCCTCCTTGCATTTTGTTGCCACATAGTCCATCATTTCTTG